>NW_008356952.1:585275-589605 GCF_000622305.1 Nannospalax galili
ACCCTAATCCTACCTGCTTTTCCTGCTTCCCCCTCCCTGATTTCTCCCCCAAACATTCCCCTCTTCCACACCCTAAAGCCCCCATATATAAAGTCCCAGCTCACAACCTGTGGGCTGACATCTTTCCCTGACATCTTTCCCTGCCCTTCCCTGACATCCTTCCCTTCCCTGACATCCTTCCCTTCCCTGACATCTTTCGGTGCCCCGTGTGAAATAAATCTGTATCCCACTGAGAATTCCATCTGTGCCTCGGTGCCTTCCTCCATCCATCCGCTCGTGCTCTCCACTGCGCTCTCGCCAACATTTTTACCTATCAGTAAGGATAACCAGAACCTCCTGTCCCTACCTCCCAAGTGGGGTTATAGATAGGCATGTGTCACCATGCCAGCTTTACTAAGTGAATTTAAGGCCCAGTCTTGATATGCAGTGAAACTGTATTTCACTCTCATGCTCCCTACCCTCAAAATAGAAATAAGAATAGTAACTGTGTTATAGCTCTGCAAACAACAAACTTTTTTCTTTTTATGATACTAGGGATTGAATCCAGGGCTTGTACATCCTAGGCAAATGCTTTATACTACTGAGCTACATGCCTAACTTTGTGTCACCACTAAGGTATACCCTTATTACCACTTTTGAACTTTGGAATTATGGTACTCACATACTGATTTCTTAAATCTTTTTTATCTTTCTTTCTTTCTTTCTTTCTTTCTTTCTTTCTTTCTTTTCTTTTCTTTTCTTTTCTTTTCTTTTTTTTTGGAGACAGATCTCACTGGGTAGCTCAGACTACCCGGAATCTGAAATCCTCCTGTCTCTCTGCTGGGATGGCAGACATGTACTTAGCTTATTTGAGGGCATTTTGTTGTTAAAAACTATTCCAGCCTGAGCATGGTGGCACAGGTTTTTAATCCCAACACTCAGGAGGCAGAAGCAGGTGGATATCTGTGAATTTAAGACTAGCCAGCCTAGTTTACATAGTAAGTTCCAGACCAACCAGGGTTGCATATTAAGACCCTGTCTTAAAAACACAAAAGCAGGGGGCTGGAGAGATGGCTCAGTGGTTAAGAGCACTGACTGCTCTTGCGGAGGACCCGGGTTTGATTCTCAGCACCCAGATGGTGGCTATGATCCATTTTTAACTCCAGTTCCAGGGGATTCCTAAGCCCTCTTCTGACCTCTGCAGCATTGCACAACACAGGTGCACTCACCTACATGCAGGCAATACACTCATACACATAAAATAAAAATAATAAAATATTTTTTTAAAAAAGCAATTTTTAAAAGGTTATTTTCCAAATCTAGTTTGTCATGCTGTAGAGTATTAGAGTGAAACAGTAACATATATATTAACATATATTTGTAAAACACAATGCTATGCAATCAAAATCAAATTATTATACAATGTATACCCTCAAACCAATTTCTAAACTTTACATTGCTAATTATTCAAAAATAGAAAATAGGTTTAGAGTTCTTACAATTGCATCTATGTTTCTGTCGGAAAAATTTATGTGAGTTATTTTCTTCAGGGATTGTGCAATGTTTTGTTCTTTCCGGGGTTTAAGATTGCTGTTTTTGGTGATTAAGTTCAAAGTCAGTCGAACCATGGTTTCTGTATAAGTCAAACTCTCAGCAAAAACTGTTTTGACACCATGTCCAAAAGTAAGTTCAGATTTTATTTTCAACTTTCTGAAAATTAAAGGGAACAAAAAGAGTATTATGACACATAGAAATTTAGGAAAGGTTATTTTGATTTAATATATAAAACTATTTAGTAAGCTAGTCCATTGATGTTTTATGCTATGTGGTATTTTCTAAGTTTATAGACAATTGCTTTTGTTAAAAACATTCAGAACACCAGAATTAATTAAATTAACATTATTTATTTGCTTTTTATTTATTTTTGGATTTTGGTTTTTTAAGATAGATCTTACTATGTAGCCCTGGTTAGCCTGGAACTCTTTGCAGATCAGGCTGACCTTGAACTTACAGCAATCCTCCTGCCTATTTCACGAGTACAGGGATTATAGGCCTGTGCCACCACACGTCTTTTTTTTTTTTTTTTTTTTTTTTTTTTTTTTTTTTTTGTCTGTTTGTTTTGAGAGAGTCTCACCTATGTGGTCCAGACTGGCCTCCAACTTGGGATCCTTTTGCCTCTCCCCCAGTCCTGGGATGAAACACCTGTGCCACCACCCCTTATTTTCACTTCTACATCTTCCTACCCCAGAGCAGTGATGAATTGTTATGTGGGCTCCTCTTCCTTTTCCCTCTCTGAGTTTTTCTTTTGTTTTCAGTGCTGGGATAGAATCCAGGGATTACTACATGCTAGGAATCACTTTACCATCAAACTACATCCTCAGCCCCCTGTGGAGTGCATCTTTTAAAGGATCATTTATTTTTGAGCAAAAAAGGACCTCAAGGAAAATTGTCCAATGTTCTCATTTTGTAGGTGGAGTAATTATTAGTCCCAGAGAGTTATTTCAAGCTTTTCAAATGGTATCAGGAGAACGGTGAGAATGGGGCCAGGTCTCTGGCTCCTTACCTCATAGTAACCACAGTAATGATATCTACAAACCAGAACACATGGTGCAAACCTTGAGTTACACATGGGATGGTACAGGACACTCTCAGTGGAGTATACCTAGAGATTTTTATCTTATGCTACTACAATCATAATCCAGGAAAAGTCATCTTAATACAGTATTTCTTAATCCAGATTGCCAGGTTCAAATTTTGGCTTCACTGCCTACTGGAAAGGCAATCTTAAAAGTATTTTATAAACTATAGTAAAGGCAAGGGGTATACATGAATGAAACCCTAGGTTTGATCCCAAGCAACACAAAAATAAATTATAAATAAAATTAAAAACTAAACAAGGTATGTGGGGGGAGCTCAATCTCCACCCCTCCCTGAGGATGTATAGGCAGTTAACAGTAAGTAGCTAGGGAAGAAGGACTCAGGAAGCCCCATCTTTCTCTGAGGATCTATAGGCTGGTCATGGTTTCTGGGGGAGGGACATTTTCTTTGGTGATGTAGTAGCCACTGCTAAGGTGTCCATGCTCCTGTAAATAATCTTTCACCCATGCTTCTGTAAGCAAATCTAATGAAACTCATTGGGAAAAAAAAAGAAAAGAAAAAAGACTGAAAGTAGAATAAGGACTAATTGGGAAGGTGAGAGGGATCAGTAGGAGGAAGAAAGGAAAGGGCAATGGGGAGGGGAATATGATCAAAATACATTATATACATGCATTAAAATATAATGAAAGTCTTATTCATATAGAATTAATATATGCTCCTAGAAAAAAAAACTTAAGAGACTGTTGGCAGTGGTGCTACCTATAGTCCAGCTACTTGGGAGTCTGAGGCAGGAGGAGTTTTGAGTCTAGGAGTTTGAGGCCAGGCAGGTCAATATGTGAGAGCCTGTCTCAAAATCACTACAAGAATAAGGGTACCTACTTCCAAGGGATACTGTCGAGATGCATGAAGGCATGTCCAGCCTAGTGTGGAGATGTGCACAGGATGTCTACCTGGGGCCCTCGGGCTGCACGCACTGCACAACAGCTCTGAATATGAATCAACACAAAACAATAAACTTACTTAAAACATTATTTTTTTAAAATATTTATTAGTTTTATCTATTTTATGTGTATGAGTGTATTGCCTGCATATATGTAAGTGCACCCATGTCATGCTGTGTTCACATAAGTCAGAAGAGGGTGGCAAATTCATTGTAACTGGAGTTACAGAAGGTTGTTAGCTGCCATGTGGGTGCTGGGAACAGAACCCAGGTCCTCTGCAAGAGCAATCAGTGCTCTTAACAACTGAGCCATTTCTCCAGCCCCTTAAAACATGAGATCTTCTTTTTTTTGTCTTTTTGAAGCAGGGTCTCCCTGTAGCCCCAGCTGTCCTGGAGCTCACTACGTAGACCAGGCTGGCCTTGAACTCACAGAGATCCGCCTGCCTCTGCCTCTCAAGTGCTGGGACTACAGGCAGGCATGCGCCACCATGCCCGGCAATGAGATCTTCTTTTTGTGACTCAGTTGTGTGGTTCTCAAGTGTAAACTTTGTAGATGACATCTTGTTGAGACAACAAAAGGATGGACATGTCCTTGAGTGTTCTGTGCCTGGTATCAGTCAATAAATATTAGCTATCACCATCATTATTATTCTATTGCTGTTTTGTTCAGAGATAAAGTTATCTTCACCATTCTACCTTGAAAGATATCAGGGGGGCATAATAAATGATTAAAAAGGGAGCCATATTAAATGAATATTAAATATTAGATATATAGAATATTACTTTATATGTTATCCATATGCTTTCCATAAG
>NW_008356952.1:589718-595926 GCF_000622305.1 Nannospalax galili
ATAAATTTTTTTAAAAGAAAGATATAATGCCATAGACTCACACATTAAAATATAAAACACTAAAAATAGATGTGAACTTGGTTCAGTGGCACGTGTTTACAAATCCAGCATTTGGGAGGTGGAAGCAGGAAGGTCAGGATTCAAGACCAGCTGCACCTGAATTTGAGGCCAGTTCAGAATACATAAGACCCTGCCTCAAAAAACGGACCAAGCCAAACCTCCACCCCCAAACTCATAAATGTGTATGTGGGGTGTGTGTGTGTGTGTGTGTGTGTGTGTGTGTGTGTGAGATGTAGCTCAGTAGGATAGTGGGTACCTAGTATATACAAGGCCTGGATTCATCTGAGTACCAAAAATAAATACATAAAAAATTGAAACTCTGTTTTTCTCCTCCCCAGTTTCTTAAATTTGGACATCTCTATCACATATTCTTATTTTATTATAGATGTACATATACCAAAAGTATAGGATTGTTTTTCACAATTTTACATGTCATCAAGTATTAGTATTCTATCTTTAGATTTTTTTTTCTGTTTAATATTTTGTTTTCGAGAATCATCTGGTTTGATGTACACAGTTCTAGGACATTTGTACTGCTGTATGATATTTTAATTTTCCTAGTGACTGATCTTTGGGATTTTCTGCGTTTTGCTTTTACAATGCTGCTTTGATAGTTCTTGTTTATGTAATCTTTAGCACAGGTTTAACCTAGGAGTGGCCACTTCTGGATTGCACATTTTAAAGTTACTATACATTTCCAAATCATTATTCAGAGGGGTTTTGGCATAAGCTGGTGTGTCTGTAGCTCTACAGCTATAGCTCTGTAACATTTGATATCAGCAGTGTTTTACTTTTTTGCCAAGTTGGCGGATGTGAAATACTATCTTGTATTGTAATTCACCACTCTCTAATTACTGGAGAGATTGGAAGTATTTTCTTGTTTGCAGGCCTTGTGGAGTTCTGCTAACTGCCATTTCTTTCAAACATTTTTCCCACTGAGTTGTGCTTTGATAGACAAATTTTAGAACACAGGCACGGAATAATTTTTCTGTCACTTGTGTGCTAGAGATATCTCCTTTTTTGCTTCATTTGTTTTAAAAGGTCTCCCCAAAACTAGCAGCATTTTTCCTAATATCAAAAGTATCCTTGTATTTTTTGTTTCTTTAACTTTTGTGATTTACTAATTCTTTCCCTACCCTAATTTTAAAGCAATGATTTAATATTTTCTTTTAAATTTGTTCAAGGTTTGCTGTACACATTTTGCTCTTTATCTAGAATTGTTTAACATAAGGAAATGAAAAAGTTTTTTTTTCCTTGTGGAGAACTATAGTTATATCTATATATAGAACTATAGTTATATTCCAACACTGAATCCAAAGTTTTTTTTATCTTCATTTACACCTCTGTCCTCACATCAACACTGTTCAGATTAATAACATCTCCTCATTTTGAGTATTCTTGGTCATTAACTCTTTTATACAAATTTTAACATCAATTTGTCATGTTGAATGAAAAACCCTTTCTGGATTTTGTTAGGAATTGCATTGAGTTTTTAAATGATTTGTCAGTCTTTATGAGGAAGATTCAAAGACAGTTAAGCACTTATATATGGGATCAGAAAGAACTAACAGATTGTGAAAATGTGAATGATAAAGGGGACTAGGCTACTGCAGTTGACAAAAGAGAAGATAAAGTTTAGTCTAAAAATGTTAATTTTTTTGTACAGATTTCCTAGATCTCAGCTTCCTGTCTTTTATGATATGAATGATACTTTTCTGAGGGCTAGAAAGGTGGCTCAGTGGTTAAGAGCACTGACTGCTCTTGCAGAAGACCTGGGTTCAATTCTCAGTATGCACATGGAGGCTAACAACCATCTGTAACTTCAGTTTCAGGGGAATCTGATACCCTACAGTGAACGAAATGGGTGCACTTTACAAACATGCAAGCAATACATGCATACATACACAAAATAAAAATAATAAAATTTTTAAGTATGATACTTTTGTATGGCATATTCTTAATTCCTTCATCACAAATGAATTCTGTGTCTAACAGTCAGTATACACTTATAATCCTAGAATTTGTGAGGTAGAAGATTACGGGTTCAAGACCAGCCTCAGCAGCTATAGAAAATGAGCTCTAGGACAGCCTGGGCTGTGTGAGACTGTTTGGAAAACAAAAGAAATAAAAGAAGTAAATTTAATTGAAAAAAAAAATTTTTTGAGATAGGGTATCCCTGTAGGCCCAGCTGGTCTGGAACTCCCTAAGTAGACCAGGTTGAACTCCATCTCACAGAGATCCACCTGCCTCTGTCTCCAGAGTGCTGGGATTAAAGGCACATGGCACAAATGAAATATTTTTAAACCAAGAGAAGGCCAGTGAACATAATCAATAAGCTATAGGAAAAATTTCCAAGTCTTGAATATGGAGAGGGAGAGAACAATTAATAAAAAAAAATTCATGGCAGTTCATGAGGATCATTTTTTCAAAATGCCACCATTCATTTTATTAAAACAGCATAACTTGGGGCTGGGGAGATGGCTCAGTGGTTAAAAACACTGGTTGTTCTTGCAGAAGACCCGGATTTGAATCCCAGCACCCACATGGCAGCTAATAACTGTCATAACTCCAGTCCCAGGGGATTAGACAGCTTCTTCTGTCCTCTGCGGGCATTGCATGACACGGGTACACTTTCCTACATGCAGGCAATACATGTATACACATAAAATTAAAAAAATAAATAAAATTTTTAAAAAATTAAAAAAAGCATAACTTAAACTTTACAAGCATTATAGTTTCATTGTTTTAGCGAACTTTTATAAGCCCCAGGAGTTCAGACTGAATTTGGTAGTGTGAATTTGTATACATTTTAAAACATTATAGTAATAATTATGTCAAGACTTGTGGGGTGTCCTTGGTCTTTCCTCTGAAAAAGTGTCTCCTAGAGTTTAAGAAACTATTTTCCATAATTTCTTCCACTAGGTATCTGTGTCCTTTGGGCTCGCTTGCTGGGATGTATGTCTCCAGAGTCAGAGGAAAGCACTTAGCGCTGTTCCAGAGGCTTTGGGAATCCATCTTTCTAGATCCTTGACTTTTCACCCTCCAGGCTTCCACAGGCCAGGTAAGAGGGACAGGTTCCAGAATTTGGTTTTACCCTCATTTTCTCTAGGGAGCCCGTGAGCTCGGTGGCTTCAGCCCTCCAACTTTTCCAAGCCCGGCTGCCACCTGTCCACCCTGCCTAGGCCACTGAGCAGCTCCCAGCCGTGTAGGACGCTAGCCCAAACTGCTGTCTTCCTGACTACTTTCCTGGAATTTTAGATGTCTAGCGACGGCGCCCAGGAACCTGCATTTTAACCAGTGTCAGTTCCAGTGCAAGGGTTTCCCGGGGGCGCCTCACCGCTTGCGAGTCGAGCTGCTGGATAACTGGTTTGATCAGCGCCAGGTTTCTCTACGGCCCACAGCAGCGGCCCGTTGCCTGGCGACCAGATGCTTCGAACCGCCCCGGAAGCCTCTCTCGGTGCCCGCCCTGCTAGCTCTGCTCTTTGTGATACAGGGTAGGAGGGGTGGATGCTGCCTACCACTAGCCGCCTCCTAGGCGAGGCCTATTTGGACTGAACAAAGCAGTGGTCAGAACAGTACCTGGCAGGCCACAATTTGCCCTTCTGATTTATCTTACTGTTAGCTTTGAGCATGTCTGTAACTAGTAACCACACCTGTCCCAGTAAACCACACCTGTCCCAGTAATAGACTCAACAAGGAATTGTCTGAAGGGACGACCAGTAGCGCACCCTTTCTCAGATAAAACCCAAACAGGGTGACATTCAGGCCATTCATCATGACTCTCCTCACTGCTTGCCACTCAGCCCCTTTTACTCTAGGATTCTCCTGTGCTCTAGTTAAGAATTTTCCTTCCATCCTCAGGCCCTCGGGGTAGCAAACAGCACACCCTTTCTTCCCTCTTTCATGATTTCCCCCTTTATCTCAGTTTGGGTAAGTGTATCCTGCCTGAAGCCTTCTTGCACCCTATCTTGTTAGTGGTGCTCCTTTCTGTTTGCCAACAACTGGTACGAAGCTCTTTAGCATAACGGTATTACTCGTGTCTCCAATGAAACGATAGATTGAGCACAAGCCTTTTACCTCGCCACTCTCTGCATGTAGGCAAGTGTCTTGTATATCAGTCTTCGACTTCATAAATGCTTATCAAATGAATAATATATAAATGAAAAGTAGAAGATTAATAGCACAAGGATCGGGTATTTACAGTGGGACTCAGCGGTACGGTGGAGTAAGCAGTCTGAAGGAACGGTGCATGCTGGGACATGGCCAGTACCAGCTGCGGCCCTGGCTGTTTCTTGAGAAAGTGTTAGTGTTGCAAGAAGCTTATAGCCCACAGGGCAGTTCAATTGTCATTTTGCAGATGAGGAATATCTTGGTTCTAGAAAAAGAAAGAAACATGCTCAAAGCCATCTAAGGGTGGAAGACAGGGAACTTCACCCTTGGGCTCCTGATTTCAAGTCCAGTTTTCCTTCTAACACATCTCCTGACCATTACAGTGAGAGTAGCCTAGGAAAAGGTGTGGGATGGGGACAGAGGAACCCTAACTTCAAGGTGTTGTTAGAGTTCATTTGCTTAGGCAATCTTGTCCAATTGGGTTGAAGACAAAATGGAAAGAACTGAACTTAGGAGATATCTTTAAATAATATTTACTTATTGTGAGCAAGTGTGTACTCGCAAACATCAGAGGAAAACTTGAGGGAGTTGATTCTTTCCTTCCACCATGTGGGTTCTGGGGGATCAAAGCTCAGGTTGTCAGGCTTGGTGGCACGAGCCTAATTGTTTTATATAGAGAGACTTGTTTGGATTAAGGAAAGGGAGGAAGTAAAGACAATTCCCAGGTGTTAGGAGAAAGGTATAAATACTGAAAAAAGAGGAGAGGGGACAAGAAACAAGAAGGGAACTGGGAAGGTTCAGTTTGGGCCCTAAGTGTTAGATGTGATATGTTTTAATAGCCCCAGAATAAAACTAGTTGTTGAAAGCAGTGGTGGTGAGGGAAAAAAGAGAGAGAAATAGTGGGCCAATAGTTATGTCAACTGCTTTGTGTGGAAGAGGGAGACAAGCCAGTAAAAGAGGGCAGAGAAAGATTTATCAGAGGTGACTTTTGTTCCAAGAAGAAAAAATGATGCAGTATTTAAAACCTGATAATTCAGTTACATGTTGGAGAAAGAGTTCATGATGTATAAGGGATACCTAACTGGATAAAAAGCCACACATGGATAAGAAGTAAAAGAATAACTGAAATAATGTAATTGAAACAGTAGGTCACAAATCAGATATCTTTCTTCTGCATTTTATAAGTCATTCCTTTGGGGACAACAGCTTTAATGAGGAATTTGGGGTTGGCCCCTTGCTCTATAGAATTTAATTTGCTACAAATGCAGCTTTGCTAGAAGCCTTGTTTAGCAATGTCTCATTAACATGGTTGCTCTGGAAGTCTTTGTTTTGCAACAATATAATACCTCATTATGAAAAGAAGTATATCATTTGTGGTAAAGTTACATATACTTTCTATTTATTTTCACTTTTTACTTTAGAGAGAGTTTCTCATTATGTTGTCCAGGCTGGTCTCAACCTCATAGATTCACATGATCCACTTGCTTTTGATACCTGAATATTTGGGACTTTGTGGGCAATCACACCTGACTATATACACGTTTAAATGTCTTAAAGGATATGTAGATACAGACATAAATACATACCAAAGTTTTAGTAGCAGTCCCTTTCCTTCTTTCTCTTTCTGTCTTCCTTTCCTTCCTCTCTCCCTCCTTTCTTTTTTCTTTCTTTTTCTTTCTTTCTCTTCCTTCCTTCCTTCCTTCCTTCCTTCTTTCCTTCCTTCCTTCCTTCCTTTCTTTCTTTTTGTTTTTTGAAACAGGGTCTCCCTGTGGCCCCAGCTGGCCTGGAATTTACTGTGTAGACCATGCTGGCCTCCATCTCACAGAGATTCACCTGCCTCTGCCTCCCTGGCATGTGCCACCATACCTGGATAATGGTTATTTCTTGGTGGCAATATCATGACTGTGATTTTTTTCCTTTTATTGTCATTAGGTTTGTAAAAAACAATATTTTTTTATAAAAATCATTTTATTGTAATGAACTCACAAATTAAAAGCTCATGCAGCTAAATTAACATAGCCACCAAAACACTTTCCCA
>NW_008356952.1:596085-596909 GCF_000622305.1 Nannospalax galili
GCAAACATTGATGATAAGATGAAAAAATAAAAAATTAAATGGTTGAATTACTAATTAATTTGTGTATGTGTATGTACACGTTTATGTGTGTGTACATGCTTGTGCAGTTGCACATGTAGGTTTATGTGCATAGAGGCCAGAGATCAATGTAGGGGTCTTGCTCAATTGCTCTACACCTTACTTTTTAAGATTTATTTTTATTTTTACATGTGTGTGTATGCCACATGTGTGGTGCCTGTGGAGGCTAGAAGAAAGAGGATGTCTGATCCTCTGGAGCTGGAGGTACAGGTGGTTGTGAGCGCCTGATGTGGGTGCTAGGAGCCAAACTTCATTCCTCTGGAAGAACAAGAAGTGATCTTAACCACTGAGTGATCCCTGAAGCCAATTTTGCTTATTTTTTGAGACAGGTTCTCACTGAACATGGAGCTTATCAGCTAGGGTAGGCTGACTGGTCCATGAGCTCTAGGAATCTGGGGTTACAGATGTGCACTATAATGCCTGGTTTTCTGTGGGTGCTGGGGATGTGAACTCAAGTTCTCATGACTTTGCTACAGGCACTTGACAGATTGAGCCACTTTTCCAACCCCACCGATTAATTTTTTAATGCAGTTAGTCAAGCTTAAGAGAAATCTTCACTCATTGAGAAGTGAAATATAACTTGTGCCTAGTGGGATAGTGTTAAACAATCATCTGTGTATCTTCAATGTAGCAGAAATTTGGCAGGCTATGGGAAATACTTGTCTCCAGTATCACATTTGTAAGCTCAGCATAAAATACTCCAAGATTTACACTTTGTCAGATGCTGGGGGGATTTGCATTTGCAA
>NW_008356952.1:597054-618266 GCF_000622305.1 Nannospalax galili
GCTAAAAAACACATTTTAAAAAGCTTCAACTACAGTTTCTAAGTAACTTTAGACAGAAGCATATTTTATCTTTCCAGTGCTATTCTGTCTTAGTCAACATTTCCTGAGTTCATACTGAACAGAACTACGGGAAGCACTGAGCAAAATTGATGATTAAGTTACCTTTCACTGAGAAACCAAGAAATTAAAAGATCCAGAAATGTACATCATCAGGTAATTTCATATAGAAAAATTAACTGCCTCCTTTTGTCTTAATTTTTATTATTTTTATTTTATGTGTATGAGTGTATTGACTGCATGCGTGCAAGTGCACTCATGTCATACAATGCCCGAAGAGGCCATAAGATGGTCTTGCTCAATTGATCTATGCCTCACTTTTTAAGATTTATTTTTATTTTATTTTTATATGTGTGTGTATGCCACATGTGTGGTGCCTGTGGAGGCTAGAAGAAAGAGGATAGAACTGGATGGAGCTGAAGTTAAGGACAGTTGTTAACCATCATATGGATGTTGAGAATCAAACCCGGGTCCTCTGCGAGAACAGCCAGTGCCCTTAAACACTGAGCCATCTCTCCAGACCCTATTTTAATATTTTTTAGGCTTTTTGGGATTTATTTTTATTTTATGTGTATAAGTGTTATGCCTGCATGTATGTGAGTGCACCTGTGTCATTTAAAAATACTTTCTATTTATTATTTTTATTTTATGTGTATGAATGTATTGCCTGCATTTGTGTTAAGTGCTCCTGTGTTGTGCAATGCCTGAGGAAGTCAGATGATGACATTGGATCTCCTGGAACTGGAGTTATGGACGATTGTTAGCCACAAAGTGGATGCTGGGAATCAAACCTGGGTCAGTGCTCTTAACTGCTGAGCCGTCCCTCCAGTCCTCCAGCCCCCTGTGTTGTTTTTTGCCTGCATGTAAGTAACTTCAGAGACAGAAGAGGGCCAGGTGCTGGGAATCAAACCTGGGTCCTCTGTAAGAGCAGCAAGCACTATTAACCACTGAGCTATCTCGATAATGGTGAGTTTTAATTGTGGACTTGAGGCAACCTAAAATCATCTCAGGAGAAAGTCTTAATGAGGGATTGTTTAGATGAGGTTGGCTTGTGGGCATGTCTGTGGGAAATGCCTTAACTGACGTGGGAAGACCCAGTCTGAAAGTGGGTGGCACCATTCCCTGGTTTGGAGCTGGGGACTGTGTAAGAGTAGAGAAAGTTAGCAGAGTACAAAGCATGCATGTCTTCATCTCTCCCTGCTCTTCGATGTGCTGTGCCTAGCTGCTAGCTCCTTCTGGCTCCTTCTGCTGTGGCTTCCCTCCAGTCATGGACTGTAACCAGGAATTGTGAGCTGGGTGGTCCCTGTCTCCATGAGTTGCTTGTTGTTGTCAGGATGTTTTGTGTTGGAGGCAGAGATGAGATTGGGACACCTGTATCGCCTGGTCCCTGTAGGTTTGTGGTTAGAATGACCATCCCCAGGGAGAGCAGTTCAGGGGTGGGGATAGAGGGAAACAGTGGATCCACCACTGATGGGGGCACCTCCTAGGAGTCTAGCAATGTGGGGAGAGCAGGCACACCTTTCCCTTGTCTAGTCCTGGGTTGCATGACAATGGCCCAGGCTCTGCAGGGGTGACACTGTCAGCCCACCTCACAGTCCTGTTGTGCCACCCTTGGCCTTCTGTCACCCCTCAACCCTCTTCAACTACCTGTTCTATGGACTCTAGGCTTGAACACAAGGCTCAGGACAGCAGTTACAAGCTGGCTCATATGACATAGTAGGTCAGAGCTTGTATTGTGTGTGTGTGTGTCTGTGTGTGTGTGTGTGTACATATGTATTGGAAGTCCCAAATTCACATCTACCCTTTACAATTTTTAAAATTATTTTATGTGTATGAGTATATTGCCTGCATGCATGTAAGTGCACCCATATTGTGCAGTGCCCGCAGAGGTCAGAAGAGTGTCAGATGCCCTGGAACTGGAGTTTCAGTTGGTTGTTAGCCACCATGTGGGTGCTGGGAACCAAACCCAGGTCCTCTGGAAGAGCAGTCAGTGCTCTTAACTGCTAAGCCATCTCTCCAGCCCCTTGTCTTAATTTTTAAGACTGGTAAATACTAGTGATCTGATAGTCAGACTTCAAAAGATGCCATACCTCTAGGTATCCATGCCCTTGAATGATCCTTTCCCATGAGTACAGGCTAGACCTAGTGACTTACTCTAGTCAACAGAATAAGGGGAAATTATAGGATGTCATTCTGATAATTAGGTTACAAAAGATTGTGATTTCTGTCTTGTTAGCAGTTTCTTCATAGCAATTGTGGGCTGCACTCTTTGATAAAACAAGCTATAATTTAGAAAAACTCACATGACAAGGATCTGAGGGTAGCCTCCAGTCTAAAGCTAGTGACAAACTAGAGAGAGACATTTGGTCTAATGAGAAACTGAATGGCAACAACTCCTGTTTGAGCTATAAAGTTAATCCTTTCCCAGTCAAATGTTGAGATGGACCTCATCTCTGGGCAAGACTGGGTTGTAGTCTTGTGAGAGGCCCTGAAGCACAGGACCTAGACTTCTAGCTCATGAAATCTTTACAGTGATAAAAGTGTGTTTTGTATTGATTTAATCCTCTAAGTTTTGGGTGATTTGCTATGCAGCAATAACTAACTAGCATATAAAACAATGAGAAAAATGCCCTTAAGGAAAGAAAGTTTATTCAAAGATTTGGGTCATGGTTCCCATTTTCTCAGGACATTTTGAATGCATGCTCAGAGAAGAGAATTTAAAGTGACTACAGCAGGTGGTAACTTACTTGGAATTAAAGCTTTCTTAGCAAACTGTCCATGTATAGAAGCTGGAAGTTGGTGGAAGTCCTTCTGGTTATGAATGAGACAGTTCCCATTTCTGATTTCTGTAACCCAGAGATGGTCATGTATTTGACAGCTTCTGTAGAAGACGAGGGTTCTAATGTAATTGCATATACAGAATGGGCCCCAACAAGAAATGATTTTCAGAGAACTTCATAATTTATTTACAATACTAACTTACAATTGATGTCATTTATTATATAATATACTGTATACATGTAAATGATGAAAATGTAGACTTATGTATAAAATAGCTCTACTGAGTTTTAGATCTATGCATCCAACTGGCTTCCAAACATTCAGCCCACCTGGGTATGCATGTCCTGGAGATGTTAAAACTTTAGCCTCTCAAAAAGTGAACTTGGGCCGGGCATGGTGGCGCATGCCTTTAATCTCAGCGCTCGGGAGGCAGAGGCAGGTGGATCTCTGTGAGTTCAAGGCCAGCCTGGTCTACATAGTGAGTTCCAGGTCAGCTGGGGCTACAGGGAGACCCTGTTTCAAAAAGACCAAAAAAAGAAAAAGTGAACTCTTCTTTCCTACACTAATGGGATATGCTTCCTCTCTTTTCTGTCTTGTCCAGTCCATTCGACCACACCAAGTGGGTAGAGCCTGACAGTGACCTCCACCATGCTCACATTCTACTAATTCCATATTCACCCACCAACTCAAATCCACTTTACCTCAGAAATGGCTTTGCAAGCGCTACTTTTTAAGTTCCACTCATTTGCATTTTTAAAGATTTTTTTCATGTTCTAATATGTTTGATATACAGCGATGCTTTTCTAAGCTGGTTACCACCCCTCAGAGGTTAAGCCAGAACAAATACATGTTTATTTTATAGCATAAGATAGGCTATAAATAAAAATAGCTCAGCTGAAAATCAGCCTCATCACCAAAAAGATACATTTGTATCATATATTTACAGTAAAAAGATATTTTCTGAAAAGTATTTTGCACACATTTCCACTGCTATCTCTTCTGTATATCTTAAAAATTTATTGTAACTAGTTTAATGATTTGCATCTTACAGGAAGGACTTAACAAGAAAAGGACTTGTAACTGCAGAAAAGGTTTACTTTTTTTTTTTTAAAAATGTTATTTTTATTTTATGTGTATGAGTGTAATCCCTGCATGTGTGTTAAGGGTACCCATGTCTCGCAATGCCCATGAAAGTCAGAAGAGAGCATCGGATTCCCCTGGAACTAGAGTTACAGTTGTTGGCTGCCTTGTGGGTGCCAGGAATTAAACCTGGGCAGCCAATGCTCTTAACCACTGAGCTATCCATCCCAGGTTTAGGTTTTTTAAAAAAGAAAAAGTTAGCTGGGCATGGTGGCACATGCCTGTAATACCAGCACTCAGGAGGCAGAGACGGGCAGATCTCTCTGGGTTTGAAGCTAGCTTGATCTACATAGCAGGTTCCAGGCCAGCTGGAGCTATAGGGAAACCCTGTCTCAAAAAATGAAACAAAACAAAAAGAAAAGAGAAAAAAAAATTTAGGTCAAATTTCAGGGACAGATTTTGCTTGTTTTAGAAAATAAAACCAGCTGGGCATGGTGACACACGCTTTAGTCTCAGCACTTGGGAGGCAGAGGCAGGCAGATCTCTGTGAGTTCAAGGCCAGCCTGGTCTATATAGTGAGTTCCAAGCCAACTGGGGCTACAGGGAGATCCTGTTTCAAAAAGACCAAAAACCCAACAATAACAAAATAAAACTAAAAGTCTTTTTGCATCAGAGATGGAGAAACCTCTGTCTTCTAGTAGAGATCCAAAGCTTTGCTTAAGTTTTTCAGGCCAATAAGAAGTTCAACAAAAGTTTAATTAGTTGGTGACAGATGGATGCTAAGCATGAAACTCAGCAATGCAAAATACTCTATCCTCATCTCTTTTGAAAGGATTCATTTAAGTGAAAATATGTATCTGTGTACTTCTATTGAATTGTGCATTTCTGTCTGTTTTTGGTTAGCTTGTTTGACAAGAGTTATATTCTGTCAAGCTCATTTTTTAAAGTCACCATTTTTACTAGTATGTAATCTTTCTGCATATTTTTAATAGTAATCTTTCATTGAAAAATACAAATTTTAAGCTTTTTTACTCCTATAACGTTTTAGGAGAAGATAAGGCACAAACACATGTCAAACACATTATACTTTTGATGTTCCTTTAAAGTAAATTGAAAATATCTAATGAATTTGCTTCTTCACTGAACACATATTTAGAAAGGGTGCCTATGTGAGTATTGTTCAAGGGAAGAAGGATAAACGACTGAGTTAGGTCAAATACTTGCTCCATGAAGATACATTCCATTAAGGGACACAGTGAACAAGTGAATAAACCAGTGGCCAGGATAATTTCAGGTTTCAGTAAATCCTGTGAAGGAAACCAACAGGGTGAGTGTGTTACTAGAGTATAGAAAGTGGGGAGGAAGGGGAGGTAGAGGATATGTTTCCTTAAGATGAGGGAGTTGGAAGATAGGAAAACAGGAGGAGAGGGGGAGAGAGGATGGAGAGGGAGATGGGGAATAAGGGCAAAGTATGATACATAGGCGTGAGGATACCACAGTGAAACATTTTTTTGTGTGCTAGCCAAAAAATTAATAATGATCATGATGATGAAAATAATGATGAGGGGAGACAGGTAACTGAGAAATTATTGAGGAATGAGTGGCCAAGCCTGAGAGGGTCTCAAGGGGAAAGAACTGGTAAGATACAGAAGGCAGTGTGAGTGGAGAATGGTGAGGGAGGGGAAAACAGAATGAGAAGAAAACAGGAACCAGATTCTGAAGGGCCTGTAGGCTACAGCAAGCAATTTGGGTATTTCTTTTTCTTTGGTACTGGGGCTATACCTAGGATCTTGTACATGTTAGGTAAGTGCTCAGTGCTTTACCAGAGAATTATATCCTGAGCCTATTTATTTATTTTATTATTTATTTGTTTTTTTATGTTTTTATCTTGAGACAGGCCTTGATAATTGCCCAGGCTAGCCTAGCCTCAGCCTCCTGAATAGCTAGACTTAGAGGTATGGTCCAGGCTCACCTAAAAATTTCTTTTTCTTTTCTTTTTTTTTTTGGTCTTTTTGAGACAGGGTCTCCCTGTAGCCCCAACTGGCCTGGAACTCTCTATGTAGACCAGGCTGGCCTTGAACTTAAAGAGATCCACTTAAAGAGATTAAAGGAACGGCATGTGCTACCACATTCAGCTAGAAATTTCAATTTTTATGTATAGCAGCAATTACCTCATATGAATTAAATTTTCTGTTAACAGGAAAAACAAAATTGCATTAAGAGTCTGGACAGAGCAATTGTCACTTTCTTTTTCTTTTCTTTTTTTTTTAAATTTTTTTTTAGTCTTAGCCCACCTAGAAGTTACTATGGGGACCAGACTGGCCTCAATCTCTCACAGAGATCCACCAGCCTCTGCTTCCCAAGGACTGGAATTAAAGGCTCGCGCCACCATGCCAGGCAAATGTCACTTTCTTTTTTTTTTTTTTTAATATTTATTTATTTATTATTATATGTGTGTTTTGCCTGCATGCAGGTAAGTGCACTGGTGTTGTGCTATGCCCATGGGGGACAGAAGAAGCTGTCAGATCACCTGGAACTGAAGTTATGGACAGTTGTTAGCTGCCATGTGGGTGCTGGGGTTCGAACTCTGGTCTTCTGCAAGAACAACCAGTGTTCTTAACTGTGAGATATCTCTCCAGCTCCAAGTGTCACTTTCTTATCAGTTAAAATTCAGAATCCTGACAGAACATGTATAGTGTAATATTCATGTCATAGTTATTGATGATGTCCTGAGCAATCTGAGGAGCCCCTGAGAATTAAAAAAATATCATTTTAACTTGTGTTCGAAATTCTCATATTCAATATAAGTTTTATCTTAGTTTTTCTCTTTAATGAAACAGGCAAAGCACATATTAATTAGTTTTAGATTTTCCAGCAACTATAAGTGTTCATAGTGTTGATGAATTGCCAGTTCAATAGTTCTTAGTTCCTTAGTTTTAAGTGCTGTGATATTTAGTTTTTTAAGGGTCTCATGTGGCCCAGGCTGGCCGCAAACTTCCTATGTAGCTAAGAACTTACAACCTTGAACTTGTGATCCTCCTGCTGGGATTACAGGCATGTACCATCACAGTTCATGTGGTACTGGGAATGGTACCCAGGACTCTGCATATGTCAGCCAAATCCTCTACCAACTAAACCACAAGTCCAGCCTTTTTTTTTTTTGTTTTAAGATAGGATCTCATTCACTATATAGTCAAGGCTGGCTTTGAACTCTGATCCTCCTGCCTCCATCTCTTACATGCTGGGATTATAGGCATGTGCCACCATACCTGGTTTACTTTAAATATTAAGATTAGTGAGCCTGAAATAATCTCCCCTAAAAAGTGGTGTTCAGTAGGACTGGAGAGATGGATCAGCAATTAAGAGCACTGGCTGCTTTTCCAAAAGACCTGGGTTCGGCTCCCTGCATCCACATGGCAGCTAACAACCACCTGTAACCCCAGTTCCAGGCTATCACATACCCTCTCTCTGGCCTTCATGGGCACCAGGCATGCATGTGATGCACATACATACATGCAGGCACATATTCATACACATAACAAAAATTATATATATATATATTTTTATTTTTTATTTTTTAATTTTTGGTCTTTTTGAGACAGGGTCTCCTTATAGCCCGAGCTGTCCTGGAACTCACTATGTAGACCAGGCTGGCCTTGAACTCACAGAGATCCATCTGCCTGCCTCTGCCTCCCAAGTGCTGGGACTACAGGCATGCGCCATCATGCTCCCTGGCACAAAAATAATATTTTAAAAAGTGGTTTTTAAGGGCCGGGCGTGGTGGTGCACGCCTTTAATCCCAGCATGTGGGAGGCAGAGGCAGGCGGATCTCTATGAGTTCAAGGCCAGCCTGGTCTACATAGTAATTTCCAGGACAGCTGGGGCTACAGGGAGACCCTGTCTCAAAAAGACCAAAAAAAAAAAAGAAGTGGTTTTTAGTGCAATTATGACATTATTTGCACATAGTTAACTTTCCTGAACCTACATTTTAGATGGTTGTGGTTATATTAGACAGTTTGTCCTTGTACATATAATCATAAATTAGTTTTTTAGTGTTATTATAAATCCAGAAACCTAACTGCCTCAATTATGCTAAAAAAAGTCATGAAAAAAATGACAGATGGATTATATAGAATTTGAAGTAAAAAAATGAAAGATCAACATATATATGTTAAAAAGGGCACAATTAGCAACTTAATACAAATGATAAGTGGAAGTGAGTATGAGCAGAGGTATGAAGTAGAAAGTTAAAGGAGCAAAAATGAAAAATTAAACATTTGTTTAGAGATGAGTTTATGACAATTGGTAAACAGATGCTTTACTTACCAATGGCAAACATATTCAGAGTTTCATGATAGATATTTATAATCTTCTAAAATCCAACAGAAAGGTCAAACACAACTCTGTTCTACATAGTGCACTTCTTCATGCATATGCCTCTTAGGTTTTTGAAAAGTACAACTGTAGTTCATCAAAATGTGCCTCAAGGCACAATGCCATTTTACTCAGTCATTAGAAAGTTTAGCATAATTGCTTAGTGTAATCCAAAGAAAATATGAGTACTGACATCAGGGACTCTCCAATTTTTTAGGCAATTGTTCCAAAGTTTTTGGCACCAAGATAATCCATGTTGAAAAAGCAATTAATCATTGGTGTTAGTTATCAGGCTATCATTTTAATCATTTCCTCCCAAATTTGACCTGAAATGACAGAGTTCCTGATTCCTTCCTTCCTTCCTTTCTTTTTCTTTTCTTTCTTTCTTTCTTTCTTTCTTTCTTTCTTTCTTTCTTTCTTTCTTTCTTTACTTATTTATTTATTTATTTTAAATAATCTGCTTTCTGAGATCAAAAGTATTAATATGCCAGTCTGGTAACAGTCCAAATTTCATATTCATTTTCTAAAATGAGACTATGACTTTGTTTACAAAGATGAATGGTATTTTTGCCACCAATATCTGGATAAAAGGTTTAAAAACTTTAGAAACTTCCAGACTGATTCACTCAGTAGAAGTTTCTTGAACTCCTTCAACTAGTATTTTGGCCCATATGAAGGTACAGTTATTTGCTGTTGGAACTTTTACTAAAAATTGGTCAAAATGAGAGAACACACAACCGGATTTCTAGTTTCCTATTATTTTGCAAACACAATGACATAGACATACCAATTATTAAACAGTGGATGACAGTTACCTCATCATAACTTGAATGATTATATGTTACTTATATCCTAAGGATAAGCAAAAAATGAACCATCATTCTGTGTAATATATATTTTCCTGTCTTCAAAACCCAAACAACCACATTGCTCACCAATATATGCCTTAGGTTATAAGGAAAACATTCCAGAAATACAGAAAGAAACCTTGCAAACTTAACAGCCTATGTTAAGTTTAGTTACAGTTCCATATGGATACAGTGCAGACTTAGTAATATAAATGAACTCCTCCCTGCATGCCTGACTTATGCATCTGTACCTCATCACTCACAGAATGGTTCTGGAAACTCTGAGCCTGTTACATGCAGCACTCCAACTTCTAAACAGTTTCTCTGATTCATGTGAAGTTACTTATACTGTTTATTTTTAAGTGGCTGTTCTATTGGCCAGTTTGTTATTCTATTGTGCAATGCAGTGATTTTTCAATGTCCTGAATGCCAGGTAGTCATGCTAATTTGTGCCAACAATGTTCAGACTTGATCTCTCAAAAGGAGCAAGGGGCATTTGGTCTCAGAGCTTTTTCAGTTTCAGAAACAACAGAGCAGAAGTAATTTCTCTTCTCTTACTGGCTCTTTTGTTCCTGTTTTTAAAATAACGTGTGGTATGCTAGCAAATAACTGGACAATGCAATGTAAAAATGGTACTACATGCCTAAATTCTCAAATACACATGCATATACTTGTGTGTGTTCATGTAGTTGGTTTGGAAGTTGGACCTTGAGCTATTAAAACAAGCTGGAAGGTTTGGAATACTCGATTCTGTGCTCTTCCTGGCCTCCTTCACTGGCTGTCGTCCCTACTTCCTATGCACTGATTTCTCTCCCATCTCTGCTCCAGCCTGGGATCCAAGTCCTGCTCTAGCTCCTTTTATTACTTGGACATGGGGATTACATTTTTGTGTGAAGATAGACATTTCCTGTATATCATCACAAAAGAGAGAAATTATCTCTGAAAAATGTGAAACTGAATAAAAGGGACTTCACTCAGGAAAATGGCCTTTTCAGCTCCTGACTAGCTCATGGCTGTAAGACAATACTTCACAGGAAACAGCAAACCCCATCTCATGGCTTGGTTTATGACTGCAAATTGAAACCTAATCTCCTAAAAACCGTTATAAATTGGAGTATTTATATAAGAAACATGCTCATGAAAATATATTAAAACTTACAGATATGGGAGAAAAAAAAAAAAAAGACCCTCACACAATGGCATATGCCTGAATCCCAGCCCTCCAGAGGCTGATGTGGGAGTGAGTTTGAGACTGAGATGTTACATAGCAACACCCCCCCTCAAAAAAACAAACCAAAACCAAAACCTTTAGTGATAGGTAGCTTCAAAAACAAGGTTGATTGAGGGGGCACCAGGTTATCCCTGTGGTATTTACTGTGTATAATCATGCAGTTTGGGTCACTGACACCTTCCAGGCTTAGGGTAGGCTGTAAATGGTCTTACACAGTTGTGTACAATTCCTCGTCAGGGCTCATGACCTGGGTTAGGCAAATCAAGTGAAATCAGCAGCTTATTTTGACTCTGATGAATGGCTTTTCCCCCCAAGGGGTGAGGTATACCGCCAGTGGGGGAAACTTAGCTAGAGGTTTGGGGTAATATCTGGAGGGCAGAGCTGAGAACCCCAATAGGAAATCTCATGCAACAGTGCTACAGCCAAATATGATTCTGTACTCTGTGAACCAGGCAAATCTTTTTATTTAAGCAAGTTATTTTTGTTTTCTTTTTGTTACCAACTAGGTATTGTTATTGCTACATTTATACTTCTCAAAGTGAGTCCAGTGAATTTAGAACAGAAAGTTTTTCTCTTGCTAATTCTTATATAAGCTAGCTATTTTCTGTCTTACAGATATCTTAATTGACTAGGTTACCAATGTCAAGTTAAACATTAATAACTGTAGTTAGGTCTTGACATGAAAGCTGTTTTAAAACATTTTTAAAAAATGTTTTTTTTTTTTTTTTACTTTGTTTCATGTGTATGTGCTATGCCTGCATGTAGGTAAGTGCACCTGTGTCGTGCAATGCCCGTGGAGGACAGAAGAGGCTGTATTAGTATACAATCATTATACAATGATGGATGTTGTTTGTCCATGTTCACTCCTCATGACTTCTTTCTCCTTAAACCCTCTCGTTTCTCTCCTCCTCCTTTCCAAATAGTCCTCCTGCAACATTCATGCCCCATAGATATGTATATATAAGTAGATGTTACATGAAAGGAAGCTTATGTTATCTGCCTTTTGCGTCATGGCAACTTCAACTCCTTCCTCTTGTGTCAGAATCCAGAGACTGAATTCCTAGTACCAACCAGGCTTGTGTGGCAAGTGCTTTTACTTCTGAGCCATCTTGCTGGGACCTTTAGTCATTTTTAAAGGTTCACTTTTAGGTTTTTTTTTTTTTTCCTTTCTTATTCTTCTGTGCCTGTGATCTCATCCTATTGTCCATTAAAAAAACAGCATCCCCCCCCCCACAAACCTTTATGCTTTCACTCATTCCTTACTCTTTAGTTACCTCGTCCTCGTCTAGTCTCATCCAGTCTTTACCCCATCTCTACAGAACTCTAAGCAAGACAAGGCAGTCCATTTTTGCTGTTTAAACAGTGCTGTGAGGATCAACTCCAAGGGTACTTGCAGGAGCTACCTTTGTCCCACCTCTGTTGGCTCCTGTTACTTCCCACATGCTACTGGACAATCTTGAGCCTCTAACAGAATCTCAGTTCCTTGCTTCCTGTCCCACACACTGTTGTATTCCCTTGCTTGTAACCGTCACCGCCTCTCTACTCGCTTTTCTGCCTGGATATGCTTTGAAGTGATCTTCAGCAAGTCTTCCTTACTAATCCCTCTGCAAAAGCATTCTTCCTAGAGTTCCCCACCACACTTCATCTCTCTTTAAGGCAATATATTTAAGTTCTTGTCAGCTTAGTTTTAGCCTTTACAGTAAGTTCTGTGAGGACAGTGTTATATCTAGCCTGCTAACCTATCTCCAGAAAGTAATAGTGTGCTTGGTTCAGGAAAGGAACTTGGCACATATATGAATGACTACATAGTATGTGCTAGATTGTTAATTTGATTTTCAGGAAAATAAAATGTTATAATTTGGCTAACGTTTCATAGGGACATAAAAATGTTAATCCAGGGGTGGTGGCACATGCCTATATTCCTAGCACTAGGGAGGCATAGCAGGATTACTGTGGGTTTGAGCCCAGGCTAGTTAGGGCTATATAGTAAGACCTGTTTTAAAAGCAAAAGAAAGTAAAAGAAAACAGAAAAGAAATTAAGTTATATTTTTATTAATAGACTGTCAAAAGAATGTACAAACAAAATTGAAGTGTTTCTGACTGTTGTGTGATGCAATATTGAAACTGTTTGATTACTATTGAAAGGCAAGACTCATAAAAAATTGAAATAGTCTAATAAATATTTTTTTCTCTCAAAATCAAGAGCACTAAAAGATACTAGAAAAATAATACAACCCCACCCACAAAACAATGAGAGAACAATTTCACTTTACAGAATTTTATTAAAGCACGTTAATATCCAGGACACTTCAGAGCACCTTATTCTTCTAATCAAGATTTTTGGTAACTGGTTTTGAAAGTGTTATTTGAGCTTTTTTTCACATACCAGCTTTCAGGGAAAAGTACTCAGTGGTAACTTAAGCAACGTTAATTTGATTAAACAGTTTATCCTTAATAACCTGAGACATCAGTCCATGGATGGCTTCTATGGTGGTTTTACAGCTGGAAAGAAGAAATATATAATGTCACAAACTGAAAGCTGCCTCAAACATGCATGTTTCTCCCTTTCCCTCAATGAACTCTCAATCATGATTTTCGATTTTATCCACATTCCTCAAATCACACCAATTTTTCTCTTGTGATTTTTAACCTTCTGCTATTTCTGTTGAGCATTTCATTACTTACTAGAACCTTCATAAATGAATGACCATGTAAGATTATAAGTTAATTTTGCCACACCTCTGAAGTTTTGGGAAAGGTTGTTTTAGAAGGCAACTAAAATAGTATATTATATATCAATATTATATGTCAATCCATATTATATACTGGTTCTATTACATTAAAATTTGATATTCCTGTGGCTGGAAAGATAGCTCAACAGGGTAAAAGTGCTTGTTTCCAAGCCCAAGGACCCGAGTTCTATCCTCTGAATCCACATGGTAGGAGAGAACAGACTCCCCAAAGTTGTCCTCTGACCTACACACACACACAGACACAGACAGACAGACAGACACACACACACACATGAGAAGTATAAACAAATTAAAAAATCTGTTATTCTAAAGAATAATTAAAATAATTTTTAGGAATTCTGTTTCTTTAGGGACTGGAGAGATGGCTCAGTGGTTAATAGCACTGGGCTGCTCTTGCAGAGGACTTGGGCTCAGTTTCCAGCACCCACATGGTGGCCAACAACCCTTTGTAACTCCAGTTCCAGGGGATCTAACACTCTCTTCTGGCTTCCGCCAGCATGGCATGAAATGGGTGCACTTACATACATGCAGGCAAAACTCATAAAATGAAAAATAGGGGCTGGAGATGGCTCAGTGATTAAGAGCAATGGCTGTCCTTGCAGAAGACCCAGGTTCAAATCCCAACATCCACATGGTGGCTAACAACCATCTTCAAATCCAGTTCCAGGGAAGCTGATGCCTGATGCCCTCTTCTGTCTTCCACAGGCACTGCATGACATGGATGCATTTACATATATGCAGAATACGCTCATACACATAAAATAAAATTAAATAAAAAATTAAAAAAATTCTGTTACTTTTCCCTGAAATAATCATAAGAAACAGGTTTAGTGGGTATATCGGTTACTTTTCCCTCCCCCAGAGAAGTGCTTCCTCCAGCATGGCCACACCTATTAAGACCTCCCAAACCGTGGATCACCAGCTGGGGACAAAAATGTCCAAATACTTGGAGCCTATGGGGGATATGTTCATTGAAACCATCATAGTGGGTGAAGGACTTAGATTTCAGAAGCGATTAAAAAAAAAATTAAAAACAATGACTAAACCTGATCAATATTCTCACAGATGATGCAATTCTCGTAAAGTTAAGCCCAAAAGAAATGTTTTTACTTTTGTATTACTACCTTTGTCCTTTCTACTTTTCTTGTTATAACTGAAGAATCCTAAACGTAAACTTTTGCTTCATAATAACTTGGCTGGGGATGCAGCTTAGTGGTAGAGCATTTACCTAGCAGGTGTAAGTCCTGGGTCCATCCCCAGCACTGAAAAAAATTGTAAATAAATTATGAATTATAGACATAAAGACAGCCAAACCAACAATATGAGATCTACTGCCAAAGAAAAATCTAACTTTCATTCATTCGGGCTATTCCCTCTATCTTCTCAAAGTCCATGAAGGACAATGAGGTATTTCTTGTTTGCTTTGTGGTGCTGGGATAGAACCCGTGGCCTTGTGCATATGAGGCAAGTGCTCTACCACTGACCTACATCTCAGCATGAGAATGAGATATTTGTAACATAACATGAACTTCACCATTCCTTTTCCCTATAGAGCAAACTTAAAATGGATACCAACGAATCAGTTTATATAAATAAGAAAATGTTCTCTTCCTTTCTGCCTTTATCACATTAAAACTCAAAAAAAATTATATTTTTATTTTATGCATATGAGTGTATTGCTTGCATGTAAATGTACCCATGTTTTGCAATGCCTACGGAGGTCAGAAGAGGGTGTCGGATCCCTTGGAACTGGAGTTACAGATAATTGTTTGCCACCATGTGGGTACTGGGAACCAATCTGGGGTCTTCTGTAAGAGCAGTGTTCTAAACCACTGAGCCATCTCTACAGCCCTAAAACTCAAACATTTGTCAGTCTTTTCAATCCTATATAGTCTATGCATCAGAGGGTAACATTAACATCTTCTAAATCATCAGAGACCCTATCCCAAATTCCTAGAAAATACTTAGGAAATAAAATATGGGATACTAAATTACTGCAGAAAGAACAATTTGAGAAGATTTAAGAGAGATACTCTTTTCCGTAATATCTTAGAATGCAAAAGTTTATGAAAAATTGAAATTTGGTAAATTTATTAAGTCTTAATTTACTTCTTTAGACAATGATCAGGAAATGTTAAGGCATGGTTTGAAAGCTTTGTTTTTCCTTAAAAAAAAAAAAAAATCCAGTGAGTGAACAGCTTTCCTTTTATACTACGCAGCTAAACCTTGAAAAGGAGATTAGGCAGTCTCTGTAATATTTTAGATCTTTGATTTAAGCCTTTAATATTTTGCTTAGTGTCTCCTAAAATTTCAAACTGTAAATTTAAATTCATGTGTCAACAATTTTTTTTTTTTTTGTCTTTTTGAGACAGGGTCTCCCTGTAGCTCCAGCTGCCTGGACCTCACTCTGTAGACCAGGCTGGCCTCGAACTCACAGATGATCCGCCTGTCTCTGCTTCCCATGTGCGCCACCAAGCCCGGCTTGTATCAACAATTTTTAAAGGTCTAAGCAGACAATATTCAGGCATCATCCTAAGAGTAACTAAACTGAACCATGAGGGATTTGAATTCTACCATTTGCAAATTTTGAGAGTCAGCAGCAGGAATCTTCCAGATTGACTCTTACCTGTCTCTAGTAGCTTTGGCGAGTTTGTCTTCTGATTTCCGGTCATGTGTTTCTAAACCCAACATGAAACTCCCCCGTCCCAGTTGGGCTTCAGATTGCTCTAACTTTTCAGACAAATCAAATACCTGACCAGTGGTATAATCTGCATTCTGTGGAGAAAATGGTATTGTGTCATTGTATGATACAAGGCCACTATTAAAAAAGAATTCTCTTTGGTTTTTTTTCCCCAGGGCCAAGAATGCCACCAGGGACCATGCACACACTACCCAAGTACTCTATCATTCAGTTAAGAGCCCCACAACTTTTTATTCGTTTGAGACAGGGTCTTGCTGGTTGCCCAAATTGGCCTCATACTCTTTGGTCCTTAGCAGCGGGGAGTGCAATGTGCACCACTAGTTCTGTCTAAAAACCTGTATTTCTACCTAGAATATTTTACTTAAAAGAATTGCACTATAAGAATGAAATGGATAGACAGTGAAGAAGTCAAGTTACAGCTGCAAAATGTACTCCTAAAATTCATCAATTTCATTGCAGATTTCTTTTTTTTTGGTCTTTTTGAGACAGGGTCTCTCTGTAGTCATAGCTGACCTGGATTCCCAATGGAGATCAGGCTGGCCTAGAACTCAGAGAGATTCACTGCCTGCTTCCCAAGTGCCACCACGCCCGGCTCTCATTGCAGTTTTTTTTAGGAAATATCAAGGCATGGTTTGAAAGCTTTTTAAGAAAGGACTAGAGAGATGGCTCAGCCGTTAAGAATACAGGTTGTTCTTGCAGAAGACCCCAGTTTGAATCCCAGCACTGACACGGCAGCTAACAACAGTCCATAGCTCCAGTTCCAGGGGATCTGACAACCTCTTCTGTCCTCCATGGGCATTGCACGGCATGGGCGCACTTTCCTACATGCAGGCAATACACGCATACATATAAAATAATAAAATATTAAAAAAAAGAAAGCTTTTCAAGATGAAATTCAGAACTTATCTAATTACTTAAATCTAGTATTGCTATTATGGAAGGCTTTGAGGTACATATATGTGAGGGAAGGTTCTGGTCCTGCTGCAGATCAGCTGGGAAGCGTGGAACATGCCTTCTGGATCCTTTTTGAAAATGAAAGAGGGTGGCAATAATTTTTACGGTAAAGCCATTATGAAAATGAAAGTACATAAAGCTCTTTGGGCTGTCCATGGCACATAGCATCGCTTCATAACGATCAGCTAGTTTTGTATTGTTCTTAGTAGAGTACTGCTGTATGCTCACATTCATACCTACATCTGAGAGCTGTAGTATGCTTACTGCTTTTCTTTCATATTACATATTTTACACAGAAAAAATTCAAGTTACATACATACATTTAACTGTGACACACACACACACACACACACATGCGTGCACAGACACATGCATGCACACGCATACACACAATATCATAATATCAAGAGTGGTGCTACAGATTGAACCCAGGGCCTTGTATATGCTATGCAAGCATGTTCTACCACTGTACGATATCCCCAGCCTTAACTGTAATATTTTTATTTTATTTGAGAGACAGAGTCTCATGTAGCCCAGGCTGGCCTCTAACTCACTGTTTGGCCAAGACTGCAGGTATGTATCACCATGCTTGGTTAACTGTAATACTTTTAAAAGATTTTTGTCTTTTTTATTTGTAGTATAAATTTTAAAAAAGTCATGTATGGTGGTCCATGCCTATAATCCAAGTTCATAGGAAGGAGAGATAAGAGAACTGTGAGACAAGAGAATTGAGATTTTTCATTTTAAAAAAGTCTAAAAAATATTTTTCTAATTTTTATTTTATGTACATGCGTGTTTTGCCTGCATGTATGTTAATGAACTATGTGCATGCAATGCCTGCAGGGTTCAGAAGAGGGTATCAGATCCCCTGGAGCTGGAGTTACTACACATGGTTGTTAGCCACCATGTGGGTGCTAGGGACTGCTCAGGTCCTATGCAAGAGTGGTCAGCTCTTAACCACTGAACCATCTTCAACACTGCTTAAAAAAGTTTTAATTGCACTTATTTATTGTGTGTATGTGTGTGTGTGTGTGTGTGTGTGTGTGTGTGTGTGTATGTGTAGCTGAAAATGACCTTGAACTTCTAATCTTTCTGCCTCTACCTCCTGAGTTCTAGGATACAGTCTTGCCCCACTGTGCCTGGTCCATATGCTGCTGAGAATGAAACTCATCAATATTCACAACAGTGTTTAAAATATTTTTTTGTGCTCTTATTTTTTGTGTGTATGTGTGTGTGTGTGTGTGTGTGTGTGTGTGTGAATGCTACAACACACCTGTGGAGGTCAGAGGACAACTTTGAGGAGCTGGTTCTCTCCTGCCATGTGGGTCCTGGGGATCAATCTTAGGTCATCAGGCTTTGTGACAAGTGCCTTAACCCATTGAGCCATCTCACGGGTTTGAGACTATAATTTTAATCAAAGCTAGCCATGGCTATAGAGTGAGTTCCAGGCTAGTTTTGGCTATATAAGGCAAGATCTTACCTCAAAAAAACCTGAAAAATTTTGACCAGTGAGATGTCTCAGTGAGTAAAGGTGCCTTGTTATTTAAACATGTCCCAGTTATTAATGTTCTCATATATTCAGTGCTAGAATACAATAAGATCAGGCAGTGGGATTGCTGAGAAGGTAGATCTGCTTGTGTTTATATAAAGCTTCAGAATGTGCTTGGTCCAGAATTCTAACAATCAAGAGGTTGCGGTCAGGGACCAGTGGGATGGCTTGGTGGGTAACGGGTGTTTACTGCTATGCCTAACAACCTGAGTTCGATTCCTGGGACCCACATGGTAGAAGGAGAGAACTGATTCCCATGAGTTGTCCTTTAACCTTCCCATGGGTGCTCTGTCCATGAGCACATACAAACAAATATAGTTAAAAAATTATAAAAAAAAATAAGAGACTGAGATTAGAGGATCATGAGTTTGAGTCGAGCTTGGGATGCAGAGTAAGACTATCTCAAAAACTAAAACCAAAACCAAATTCAGTTCAGGCCCCACAAGTACAGTACTTACAGTAAGCAAGCTAGAGGAACTCAGTGTATTCACCCAATACTTATTCCACAAAAGCTCGAGGAGTTTGCGATCCAAAGAAGATTTGAAATATGAGACTTCTAAGGCATAGTATCTATGAAAAAAAAGCACAAATTGGGCAAGTGAAAAAAAAAAAGTACAGTTACATCACATAAATGTCTTGGCTACTTTTAGCAAGTTTTATTTTAAATTCAGATAGTCATGTAGATCAGCCAGTCAATGGGCAAATATAGTTTCCTTTTTCTTCAGTGATGTGGTTTCAAATCTTCTATTAACCTCCCTTGTTTTATATATATTGTTTTCCTTTTGCAGTACCCCGAAATTTCTAAGCACAAGTAACAATCAGAATTTTTTTTTTTAATTTTATGTATATGAGTGTTATGGCTTGTAAATGCACCCATGTTGTGCAGTGCCCACAGAGGACAGAAGAGGGCATCAGATCCCCTAGAATTGGAGTTATGGACAGTTGTTAGCTACCATGTGGGTGCTAGGATTTGAACCCAGGTCTTCTGCAAGCACAGCCAGTGCTCTTAACCATTGAGCTATCTCTCCAGCCCCAACAATCAGATTTCTAAGTGACACACACTGATTCATGTTGAGTTCATAAATTTCAGTGAATAACACATAAGCTAAATGAGCTCCCTGACTAGAGTCAGCTTCAAGTCTGTTTAATCTTTGTAAAAACACTGAAAATGACAGGTGGATTCCCCATTCCTGCCTTTCTTTAGTTAGGCCCGGGAAAAGTATACCTTGAAGTGGGTCCTAGGGTGCCTAGAAGAATTTCTACTGCTTCCAAAAGTGCTTAATTTATAATCAGGGTGTATCAAAGGAAATTTGGTTAAATGTCTGAAAAACATACCCTTTTTTTTTTTGGTAAAGAAATGTCTCAGTATGTAGCTTTGGCTGGCCTGAAACTCATTATGAAGACCGGGCTGGCCTCAAACTCACATAGATACGCCTGCCTCTGCCTCTCTAGAACTGAGATTAAAGACATGTACCACCATAACTGTCTGGCCTTATTTTTTAAAATTTATTTTTATTTTATGTGTACGAGTGTTATGCCTGCATGTAAGTAAGTATACCCATGTCGTGCAATGCCTGCAGAGGACAGAAAAGGCTGTCGGATCCCCTGGAACTGGAGTTATGGATAGTTGTTAGCTGCCATGTGGGTGCTGGGATTTGAGCCCGGGTCTTCTGCAAGAACAGCCAGTGTTCTTAACCACTGAGCCATCTCTCCAACCCCTGCCCTTATTTTTTAAATGATAAATATTTAAATATTTTAGTAGGTTCTGTAAACCAATGGATAAAAAGAAACACAAGATCCAGGCTTGGTGGCACGCACCTTTAATTCCAGCACTTGGAAGGCAGAGGCAGGCAGATCTCTGTGAATTCCAGGCCAGCTTGGTCTACATAGTGAGTTCTAGGCCAGCTGGGGCTACAGGGAGACCCTGTCTCAAAAAAACCGAAAAAAAAAAAGAAAAGAAACAAGAAACTTCTTTACTTTGACGAACTCACCATTCATATGACTCTAAAAAAGTTAAATGTAATGAAATACACTCAGTGATACTACAGTGCACATATAAAATGAACCAGATAACAATGAAAAATTAGGTAAGTAGTTTTTTTTTCTTTTAAGATGTATAGTCTTTATGTATATGTCTGCATGTATGTTAGTGTACCATGTATATGCAGAGACCAGAAGAGGGCATCAGATCCCCTGGAACTGGAGTTAAAGGTGTTTGTGAGATGCATACCAGCATTGGGTGCTGAGAATGAACTGAACTGGGTCCTCTTGCAAGAGCAACAAGTGCTCTTAATTGCTGAGCTTCCTCTCCACCTCCAATAATGATTCCCTTAGGAGTAGAATCAGGGCTGGAGGGATGGCTCAGCAGTTAAGAGCACTGACTGCTCTTGCAGAGGACCCGGATTCAGTTCCCAGCACCCACATGTATGACTTTTGCCTACATGTATGTGGGTGTACCATGTGCATGGAATGAATGTGGAGGACAGAAGAGGGCGACACATCCCCTCAAACTGGAGTTACTAATGGATGTTAGGTACTGTGTAGGTGCTGGGTATTAAACCTGGGTCCTCTGCAAGAGTAGCCAGGGTTCTTACTGAGCCATTTCTCCAGCCCAGGAAGGACATTTTCTTTAATGTGCACTCACTGGTAAGACAGTCATGCTTCTATAAGCATGTGCCACTCATTAGATTGTAAAAAATAAAAAAAAATAAAAATAAAAAATAAAAACAAGAGAACAAACAAACAAACAAACAAACAACCCCACAAAACCCCCCACAAAAGACTTGAGAACATTAGGATGATGAGGTGGAAGCGGAAGGAGATCAAGTCAGGTAGATAAAAGGGAAATTGGGAATATGATCAAAATATATTATATTTATATATG
>NW_008356952.1:618281-619602 GCF_000622305.1 Nannospalax galili
TATGAAAATGTCACAATGAGGTCTATTATATATAATTTATAAATAGTAATAAAATTTAAAAAAATCAAACATCTACTAAAAGCCTTAAGAAATTTAGGTTCAATTTTCTATATGACATTAAGCATCTTATCTAGAATGTGCTTAATAAAGCAATTTCTTTATGGAAAAATATCTAACACATCAGATTCTATGTTTAAACAGACTTTGGGTTCTGGAAGTGGAGCTGGATGATGGAGTATCTGTGCAGCCTGTACAAAGCTCTGAGGTTGATCCTCAACATCACGGAGAATGAAAAAGGGAGCTGCTTCTTAGATTTGGGCATGCATTATAATATGGGGTTCATAAAAAATGCTGGTATTAACTACCCAAGCAGGCCAGCAAGAGTTTGCAAATAGAAACACAACCATACTATGCTCAACTTTTCCTGTTTTAACTACTGGCTTTATTATTATGCCTCAATGGTTACACACACACACACACACACACACACACACACACACACACACACACACTCCAGTTGTCCTCAAAAAGTTTACTCTCTATTATTTCAGAATTGATCCAAAGTAAGAGAGCATCTTTGAATCTTTGAACAGTCTACGGATTCTAGGTTCAAAATTCTAGGCTGTAGTAGCAATGTAGGTAGCTGCTCCCTCCCCTCTAAGAGGCTCCTATTTCAGAGTAGCTAGGGAGGGTACTCGTCAAGAGAAAGGAATTTAAGGAAGACAAAAGATTAGAACAGAAGAAAAGAAAAGCAGAAAGCAGACTTATTAGGATATAGAAAACAACTCAATAACAATGAAAAAGAAGTTACACTAAGATGTCTCCATGCTTAGAGCAATCCTTTTAAACAGAAGTCGTTTAAATTCTTTTCAACAGGGCAAACGCAATGATTAATGCTAAGCTTTTAGGACAGAGGTAAACAGCTTTTACAGAAACATATCAGATGGTTGAAAACCAGATTTATTTAAAAACTTGACTTCAAAAGTTCTGGAGTTTTCTTTTCTTTTCTTTTTTAGTCTTTTTGAGACAGGGTCTCCCGGTAGCCCCAGCTGGTCTGGAACTTGCTATGTAGATCAGGCTGGCCTCGAAATCACAGACATCCATCACCTCTGCCTCTGCCTCCCAAGTGCTGGGATTAAAGGCATGTGCTACCATGCCCAGCCATCCTGGAGTTTTCTAAAAATTTGGTGCATGCCTTTAATCCCAGCACTCTGGAGACAGAGGCAGGTGGATCTCTGTGAGTTCAAGGCCAGCCTGGTCTACATAGTGAGTTCCAGGACAGCTGGGGCTACAGGGAGACCCTGTCTTAAAAAGACCAAAA
>NW_008356952.1:619623-629681 GCF_000622305.1 Nannospalax galili
TTCTAAACCAAAATGAGAGCAGCAGTAGCACACGGATAGCCAAGATATTATTTACAGTTGAGATAAGCGGTATAGAGAGCAAGGGACATCAGCATCAGATAATCTATGAACTTTATATATTTATTTTATGTATATATGTATGAGTACTATGCCTATATGTGTGTAAGTGCACCCGTGTCATGCAGTGCCCATGGAAGAAGGAAGGAGGGCATTGGATCCTCTGGAATTGGAATTAAGGATGGTTGTTAGCCACCATGTGGGTGCTGGGATTTGAGCCCAGGTCTTCTGCAAGAACAGTCAGTGCTCTTAACCGCTGAGCCATCTCTCCAGCTTCAATAATCTATTAGTTTAAAGCAACACCTTTAAGCGCCCACCTTTCTATGTGCTGTGCCCTGTTTTAAAATCAAGGCTATAGCAGCAAATATGTCTGTTTGACAGTGAGGAAGCAAAAATATATCATATGGTGACAAGTGCTAAGAAGAAAACAGAAAATAGAAATGCTAAGAAGACACAGTGACAGGAATGTTCTATTTGAGACAAGGTGACCAAGGAGCATTTTCTATTAAGGTGATTCTGAAATAAATTCTAAAGTACGGTAGTTAGGGGGCCACATGAAAGTCAGAAGCCGGTCAGCAGTACACATGGCTCATCTGGCAAATGGCAAGCAGAGCATAGTTGGACCAGAGTGCTAATGTTTAGTGATGAGAGAAGGCCCAGGGCTGGATCATACAGGGTTGTATAGTCTGGCAGGGCTTATGGATCTTATTCTTGTTGAGATATGAAATTCTGAGAAGTAGGAACACGTCTGGCTGAGAAAATACCATTAAGGGGTGAAGTGGAGATGTAGGAAGCCGGTTACGCAGTGAGTAAGCACTATGGTTGGACTCCAGATGATGGCAGCTTGGGTGAATGTGATAGAAAAACAAGTGGTGAGATACATTTAGAAGGTAAAGAAAACTACCCTCATTTGGATTCTTTAAATTTTGGAATGAAAATACAGCCTTTGCTAAGTGGAAACTGGGCATTTTTTTTTTTTTTTTTGTCTTTTAGTTTATTTATCTTTGTCTATGTATATGTATGTGTTTGGGTGCATGTGCCATGATGTGTGTGGAGGTTAGAAGTCAATCTGTGGAGTTGGTTTTCTCCCACCACTGTGTGTAGTCCCAGGGATTGAACTCAGGTTGTTAAACTTGACAGCAAGCACCTTTTCTCACTGAGTTATCTTAAAGCTTGAAATTGGGCATTTTATTTATTTTTTAATTAAAAAATTTTTTTGCTTTATTTTTATGTGTGTGCATGTATTTCGTGCATGTATGCAACTGCACCCAAGTTGTGCAATGCCCATGGACAAAAGAAGAGGGTGTCAGATCCCCTGGAATGGTTGTTAGCAACCATGTAGGTGCTGAGATTCGAACCCAGGTCTTCTGTAAGGTCAGTGCTGTTAACCACTGAGTGATTCTCCAGCCCCTGAAATTGGGCATTTTGAGGGCAGCAAACATATTATTGTCAAGCTGTACCTGAGTATGTGTCTTAACTGTTACTTTGTTATGGGCTGAGTATCCTTTTAAAAAAGATTACTATTTATTTAATTTTATGTGTATGAGTGTTTTGCCTACATGTATGTAAGTGCACCTGTGCTGTGCAATGTCCAAGGAGGTCAGAAGAGGGTGTTAGATCTCTTGGAACTGGAGCTAAAGATGGTTGTTAGTTACCATGTGGGTGCTGGGAACCAAACCCAGGTCCTCTGCAAGAGCAGCCAGTGCTGTTAACCACTGAGCAATCTCTCCAGTCCCTGGGCTGAGTTATCTTGTATGATTAAAATGTTTATGGTTATGTGAAAAACAACATGCTAGATTGAAACAATTATTAAAAATAAAAATCAAAAACAATTACTAATTAAAAACTTTGAGTATTATCCTCAATTTGTATCTTTTTGTCTGAATCTTTTCCTCATCTGTAAAATAAAGGCTGTTGATTAGATATTTCTGAGTTTCTTAAGATCCTTCCAGGGGCTGGAGAAATGGTTCAGCAGTTAAGAACACTGGTTGTTCTTGCAGAAGACCCGGGTTTAAATCCCAGCACCCACATGGCAGCTAAAAACTGTCCATAACTCCAGTTCCAGGGGATCTGACAACCTCTTCTGTCCTCTGCGGGCATTGTGCGACATGGATGCACTTATCTATACACAGGCAATACACATATACACATAAAATAAAAATAATAAATATGAAACAGAAAAAGAAAAAAAAAAAAAAAGAAAAATCCTTTTGAACCCAGGGCCTTGGGAAAGGTAGGCCAGTGCTCCATCACTGTGCTACATTCCCAAACCAGAGAATCCTTGAATTACTTACTGTTTGCAGTGTACACCAAAATCTTCTATTTTATTAAGCGGGATAGTTTGATATTCAGAAGGTCCTTCATCAGGAGGTTTGTAGCCCTAAACAAAAACAGGAAACAGAAAATTAAAAACAACAAAAAGCAGAAAAACAAAACAAACAACCCAATCTATTCTTGTTCTCTGTAATTTATGAGAGTATTAACACTGGCAAGCCAAAGAGTCGAGTAAACATTCTAATAAATCTGGGCCTGCTTGCACACATCTTTAATCTCAGTATTTAGGAGGCAGAGGCAGAATTGCTGCCAAGTGGGAGGCCAGCATAGTCTACATAGCAAGTTCCAGGTGAACCTGGGGTAGATCAGGTCTTAAAAAAATTCAGTCAGGCTGGTATCACTTGCCTTTACTGTCAGCCCTCAGGAGGCAGAGGCAGGTGGATCTCTGTGAGTGCAAGGCTAGCTGGGGCTACAGAGAGAGCCTGGCTCAAGAAGACCAAAAAAAAATCTGAGCTGGGTCAGCAGTTAAAAGCACTGGGTACCTTTGCGGAGGACCCAGGTTTAGTTCTCAGCACCCACATGGTAGCTAACAACAATCCCTCATTCCAGTTCAGGGGATCTGATGCCCTCTTCTGGCCTCTGCAGGCATTGCATGCATGTGGTGAACCTACATACATGCGGGCCAAACAGTCATATAGATATAGAGATTAAAAAAAAAAAAAAATCTAGGAAAGAAAAGTATATTGCTTCTACCCTGCTCAAGACCATTAGCCTCAGGGCTGGGTTTAACTTACAGATCCATTTTCTTGTCCTTGGGTGTTGTGTAGGAGCTAGTTATCTTGCCCATGGCAGCCTCCCCAGGGAAGAAAATGGATTTAGCTTATTTTTCCAGTACTTATCAAAATGTCATGGGCACCATGCTTAATAAATAAAGACTGCTTTTCTAGTAAGATTAATATATAATATAAATATGTTATCTTTTGATACTGAGCACTCTGCAATATTTTTAAATTGCTCTAGGTTTAAAAGAAATACTATACGGGTTGGATATATAGCTTAGTGGTAGAGTCTTTGCTTAGCATCCCCAGTACAGGGGTCAAAAAAAAAAAAAAAAAGTGTTTACTGTGAAAATATTAAGACCTAAGTTTAGCTCTCCCTTGAGAACCCACATAAAGCTGGGCTGGGATTGGTAGAGCACATTTGTGCTCCCAGTGCTGCTATGGTGAGACGGCAGACAGAGGTAGGAGAATCCCCTGCTCAACAGCATGGTATATGCAGCAGCCTACAGTAAGAGATCCTGTCTCAAACTAGGCAGAAGGGAACAATGACACCCAAGTTGTTCTCTGACCTGCACATGTGTGCCTGCACTCACACATACATAAATTAAAAAGATAAAGTTATGGGGGCTGGAGGGATGGCTCAGTGGTTAAGAGTACTGGCTGCTCTTGCAGAGGACCGGATTCAGTTCCCAGCACCTGCATGGTGGCTAATAACCACCTGTAATTCCAGTTCAAGGGGATCTGATGCCATCTTCTGACCTCTGTGGGCATTTCATAACACAGGGAGACTTATATACATGCAGGCAATACACTCACACACATAAAATAAAAATAACGAAATATAAAAAAATAAAATTATAAAGACATAAAAAATTAACTCTGGGAGACTGAGAATTCAGCTTAGTTCAAACAGTGCTTGCCTAGCAATCACAAAGGTCTGGGTTCAATTTGTAGCACTGCAAAATTGGGTGTCGTGCACGCTGGTAATTCCAGTACTCCTGGGGTGGAGGCAGGAGAATCAGAAATTAAAGGTCATCATTAAAGGTCAGGTTTGGTGGCACATGACTTTAATCTTAGTGCTATGAAGGCAGAGGCAGGTGGATCTCTGTGAGATCAAGGCCAGTCTGGTCTATATAGCCAGTTCCAGGCCAGCTGAGGCTATAGGGAGACGTTGTCTCAAATAACAATCACAAAAACATCATTATTAATTACATAGTAATTTTAAGGCTAGCCTTGCTGTCTCCCTCTCAAACTCTCCTCACACAAAATTACCTTTGGATATGTCCTAAAGGCACCAAGATTCACTTTTCCTGCAGATATTGTTCTTGTTGGGTCGATCTACAAGAGATATATACTTAACATTGGTCAATATTAATCACATGCCACCATTTATTCAAGCATTACAAATCTAAAAGTACACCTATACATATACCATTACATATACACTGTAAATAAGCAAATATGAAAAAATATTCAAAACAAATCAATGAAATGGGTAAGTACAGGAATGCTTCCAGTTAATTTACAGATTAGATTTATTCTATCTAAGAATATTATTTAGTATTATTTAAACTGTGGTGCTATAGGCTTACCATTCCAGGCAAGACCCTGTCTCTAAAACAAACCACCTCCACAACATCATTATCAAAAAACCAAACCCAAAGAGAGAATTTTTCAAGGTTTTGCTCATTTCTATCCCTCCCTGCCCTTTCAATAGATGAACAACTTCCTACTTTGCTCCTAGAAACCTAGATTGCATCTAAACCACTCTGGATTTAACAATGGCTGCAGCAATTTCTGCTTATTCAATTCAGGCAACATTGAATGTCTATGAGGAGATGAGCTGACAAAGGTAATATGAAATACTCTCCTCTTATAGGGTGTGAGATGCAGGGAGGTCAAGGAACTTGTCCAAAGTTCCAGTTTCTAAGAGGTGGAAGTCATTCAAAACTAGGCAGACTGATACCAGAGCCTTGCTCATACTATACTGTTTTAATTTTTCAGTATTCATTCTTTAGTAAATTCTCACAAAGAACTTAGTCTCTTTAAAACAATTTTTTTTTTTTTAAGTGATGGGGAGTTGGAGGGAAAGGAGTGGGCATGGATTTGATCAAAACACTTTATATACATGTATGAAATTCTCAATAATTTTTTTTTAAAGTTAAAAAAACCTCCAATTTTAAAAAATTACATTTTATTTGTTTATTGTGTGTGTGCATGCATGTGTGGAGGTCAAAGGACAACTTGTAGGAGTTGATCCTTTCCTTCTACCATGTGGGTCCTGGGGATTGAACTTGGGTGATCAGGTTTGGCAGCAAATGCCTTTGTCATCTCACTGACCCTAAAAACCGGGTTTTAAAAGTACTTACTAAAATTGGAGGACTGAGGATATAACTTAGTGGCAGAGCTCTTAATTAGCATAATTCAAGGCCCGTTCTGATCTCAGGCCCCACTAAAGCAAAACAAAACATAAACCAAAACAACAACAAAAAGAGAGAGCCAGTAAGATGGCTCAGCGGGTAAAAGCATTTGGTAGAGAAAACAGATTCCCATGAGTTGTCCTCTGATCTCCACACATGCAACTGTGGCATGTGCATACCTACCCACACATTCATAGACACAGACACACAAACATACACACAAAATAAATAAAAATCTGCAATAAAAAAATTTAAAACCTGGGTGCCTGGCGTGGTGGCACACACCTTTAGTTCCAGCACTTAGGAAGCAGAGGCAGGTGGATCTCTGTGAATAGGCCAGTCCAGTCTACATAGCAAGTTTAAGGCCAGCAAGGTTTACAGTGTGAGACCCTGCCTCAAAAACAAACAAAACAACACCCCCTCCCCCCAAACCCAAACTAAGAACAAACTGGGTGTGGTAGAGGATACTTATAATTCTAGCACTTGGGAGGTAGAAGGAAGGGGATTAAGAATTCAAGAATAGCCCCGCATGGTGGCTCCTGCCTTTAATCCCAGCACTTGGGAGGCAGAAATAGGCTGATCTCTGGGAGATCAAGGCCAGCCTAGTCTACATAGTGAGTTCCAGGCCAGCTGGGGCTATAGGGAGACCATGTCTCAAAAGTCACTGAGCTGCCTCCATCCATGTCTGCTATCTAGAACCTCCATTCTTTCAACTCCTTTACTGATGGAAGTAAGGGTGATGACCTGCTTCCTGCTGGCACTGAGGACTATAAGAATTCAACAGAGAAATGGCAAGAAGACCCTAACTACTGTCCAAGGGATTATTGATGATTATGGTAAAAAGAAACTAGTGAAGGCATATAAGAAGAAATTTGCCTGCAATGGTACTGCAGCTGAGCATCCAGAATATGGAGAGTTCAGCTACAAGGTGATCAGCGCAAGAACACCTGCCAGTTCCTGATAGAGATGGACTGGCTAAGGAAGATCAGCTGAATGTTCATGGGGATCAGCTACAGGGCTTTAAGTACTTGTGGCTCGGTGAAGCTTAAGTGAGGATTTCCTTACAATGAGTAGAATTTCCCTTCTGTCCCTTGTCACAAGTTTAAAAACCTCACAGCTTGTGTAATGTAACCATTTGTGATCTGCTTTCAACTCCTTCATGCAATAAAAGAATTCAAGAATTCAATTAGGTTAAGTAGGGAGGACAAGGCCAGCCTGGGACATAGGAGACCCTGTTTCTTTAAAATCAATCAATCAATCAATCAATCAATCAATCAATCAATCAATCAATCAATCTAGCAGGCAAACAAGCAAGCAAGCACATACTTACCACTACTGCTACGAATGGTTCTTGGAATTGTTGGTTAAGCATCTGTGTACTAACATCAATCCCAGAAAGCCAGCAGCCATAACCTGGGTGGCTATGATACCAGCCAATTGCATTTTCAAGGCGGCCAACCTAACAGAGAAAAAAGCTGGCCTGAGGTCTGGTTTAATCTCAGAGATACCATCATTTACACATTTCATGCAGCATGGTGTCAAATTACAGCGTGCAGAATGCTGCTTTCACATTAAAGATCTTTTGGACAGATGGTACATGCATACTGTGCAAAACTATATCCAGGTACAAGAACAAAGCTGTTTAGTCTCCTTCCCACATTTTCCCCTCATCTATCTGGTTTCTCAGCCCAGATCTTAACCCTATAATCAGTTGCTCCCATATCCTTGAAGAGATTCTCTGTGTACATGTAGATTAATAAACACACCTGCATACAGTAACATACTACATACTGTTTTACACTTTTCTTTTACTTGACAATTCTGGAACTTATTCTATGTCAGTAAATACACATGTTGCTTTTTTTTAAAAAAAAGTTGGTTTATATAGTCCATTAATAGATGTGCCATAATCTATTCAGCTGGGTTTATACTTAGGAATATTTAGTTTATTCCCAAACTTTTTCTTTTGGGGGAGAGGGTGTTTTCTGGAGATATTGAACCCAGGGTTTTCAACTAAGCATGAGCTCTACCACTGCATTTTCTCCAGCACCAAAACTTTTGATTTCAAACACACTACTGATAATGACTTTTGTGAAAATTTATTTGGGAAAGCCCGCCCCTGCCAAATCTATGTTATAAAATTCAATAGGCTTTTTAAAAAAGGTATATTTTATTTGTTATTTTTATTTTATGTGTATGAGTGTATTGCCTGCATGTGAGTGCACCCGTGTCATGCAATGCCACGGAGGTCAGAAGAGGGCTTCAGATGCCCGTGGAACTGAAGTTAAGGACGGTTAGTAGCCGCCTTGTGGGTGCTGGGAATTGAACCCGGGTCCTCTGAAAGAGCAGTCAGTGCTCTTAACCACTGAGCCATCTCTCCAGCCCCAGGCTTTTAATATCATACACATTTTGTATAGAAAATGTTCAGTTTAAAATATAAAATTTAATGTGAAGAAGACAGTGTTAAGTTCAGAAACTCAAAAGTCACCTTGAGACTCTTACAGCTACTGAACTTTAAGGAACAACACTCTTACCTGTTTGGCATTTTCGATGTATGCAGCCATGTACTCATAAGCAGCAGCTTGAGCATTTACCCGGGTCTCAGTGCCCTCTACGGGCAAAGCAAAACTGTCCATGATGATCATGGTTTCACCATCCACCTTCCCAAGCATCAAACCCATCACTTCCAAGTTGCCTCCTGATCTGGCATGCATCACCATTTTCAGTAGAGCCAATGCTGAGATTTTGCAGTACTTAAAGTAATGGTGACTACAAAACAAAATCACGGTGTGATTAAGGTTCTTATTTGATGTATAATTTCAAAAGACCGCTTTTGTGAAGTACTGAAGGGATTACAGGGATGGAAGGGAAGTGCAGAATGTGGGAGGAAAAAGTTTCTACAAGGGCATGGGAACAAAGTGTCACACTATTGCACAGTATTCCTCTCTTGGAGAAGAGTCTCAAATAAATTTTAAATATACTATTCAAATGAGGGAGTAGCACAATCAGTTTTCTTTCCTCAATTAATTGGAATCGTTATCTCTGATTCCCTTCTCAGGCTTAACCTGTCTTAAATCATTTTTGTGTGTGGTGTATGCACGTCAATGAGACATTGGGTGACATGTGGAGGCAGGGGGCTGTTGGGAGTCTTCCTCTCTTGTTCTCTGTTTTATTCCTTTGAGACAGGGTCTCTCCATGAACTGGAAGCTTACTGTTTTAACTAGGCTGGCTGGCCAGTTAAGATTCCAGAATCTACCTGTCTCCCTGTCTCCAGTGCCGGGGTTGCAGGTACACTCAGCCATGCCCATCTTTTTACATGGGATCCTCAAGCTTGCATAGCAAGGGCTACTACCCACTGAGCAATCCCTGTAGCCCTGGGACCTAATTTTAACAAATGTGGCCTTTGATATCCACCTGCTTAGGTTTGAATCTCATCACAGACACTCCCTAAAGCAATGGGACCACTTAATGTTTGTGCTTCAGATTATATATCTATAGGTAGAATACTTCAACGTCCGATGGAAGAGAGTGTATAAAGTACTTAGCTTAAGCGAGGTGTGGTGGTGCATGCCTTTAATCCCAGCACTTAGGAAGAAGAGGCAGGCAGATCTCTGTGAGTTTGAGGCCAGCCTGGCCTACATAGTGAGTTCCAGCCCACCTGGGGCTACAGGGAGATCCTGTTTCAAAAAGACCAAAATAAATAAATAAATAATAAAAAAAATAAAGTGCTTAGCTTAGTCCCTGATATATGCTAAAATCTAAAATGCTGTTATTAGCCTTATTAATCTCTTATGGTACTCTCAAAGAAAACAGTGTGTTGGAGGGCATGGTTTCTCTCTATTATCAACCTGAAAAGACCTAATATCCCTACTTTTTCTGTGACTATTATTCTAGAGTTTGTCATCACTGAATGTAACTAAACTCTTGAATAAAATTACACATTTAAAAAGTCACTAATACAGCTTATGACAGCTAGAATGAATATAATTAGAGCCACAGTGAGGCAAGCTGATAGCTTATAAATATTCATCAGACTATATCAACCTAAAATGTACAGCTTGCTATAGAAACAGAGACCTGGGTAATCTACGCAGGTCACCCTAGTGTTTCTGAAAAGGCTTTTTAGATGCTTGCCCACAGAAAGCAACCAAATTTAATTCCCAACATTGCTAAATTTCTACCACAAGCTGAAAGATGCAGATGCCTGGTCTTGGGAGTCAAGACATACATTAAAAATTTAGCTCCTTCTTATCATGTAGTTATTAAAAATTAAAAAAAATGATTAAAAATAATTCTTCAAAGCATAAACATTTACTCCTTAATAATTAGTAGATGTGAAAAACATTACCATTGAAATCTGCCTGACGACTTTATATCCATGCTCAGATAGATGCCAAGGAGCTCCGAAAGTAACCAACTGTGACTAGTAATAATCAGATATATTGAGATTAGAAATGCATGTGCAAACATCTTAATGTCAATAGCATTAAAAATGAATTTTTCTGTATGAAACTGTGTATTTTAATAA
>NW_008356952.1:629764-635081 GCF_000622305.1 Nannospalax galili
CTATTGTATAACTGTAACAATTCAATTGTAAACCTAAAAATTTACAATTTTGAAAGAGATGCATCTTAGCTCAGGAAATTGTTATTGAATATGTCAAAGCTGTTGTAATGAAATGCTTCTTCTAAGTATGTGGTTATTAAATAAATAATTAAAAAAATTTAGCTCCTTCCTTTACTAGGAAAAAGAAAAGAAGACAACCATTATTGTGCCCTATTACACGTTCATCCAGATGTATTCTATAAATGACCTCATCTATTTTCCACGATATCACCAATAGCCAGGTTTATTTTATTTTACAGATAATTGAAGAGAGTTTCCTAAGGTCATTAAATTAAATGACAGTTGTGATACTTGATTTCTGGTCTGTTGCTCCTCAAAGAGTTCACAACTTCAGTATGATTATGACACAAATTTCTGACCGTATTTGCAGAAAAGGAAAATTACAGCACATGAAAATCCTTAGTCCAGTGTCCAGCCGATATTAATACTCAACGAGTACTGTGAAAATAGATTACCAACAGTTAAAAAAGTTGCGAGACATTTAGATTTTTATGATTTAAAGCCTCTCCCTAACAAAATCTGCTCTAAATAATTTTTGACTTGTCATCAGTCTCAGAGATACATAAATTTTACTGCAGGACAAAGGGATTTAAGCTCTATTTTAATAGTTTCTGGCTTATGTGAATCGGTGGTGTAATATTTAAGAGGCTGGGAAGCGCCTTGGCATGTCTCTTAGTTACCGGCAATTTAAAAAAAAAAAAGGCTAAAAATCTCTGAAAGGCTGTTGTCGAGACCGCTGGCTTGCCGACTCGATTTCTGAAAACGGCTGCACTCCTCCGCTTGGGATCAGCCGAAGGCTGCCAGAAAGTGCATGCGGACACCAGGTTCGCTGCAGGGTGTGTGGCATTGATGAAAGTAATCATGTTGAGAAAGTGACCCCCAGGCCACCGCTTTACACCCTTTACACCCTCTGGAGGCAGGTCGGTTAAAGAAACTTTCTGTACGGGGCATCACAGGCCCCAGAGGAGGGGTTAGGGCAGCAGACAGGATAAAGAGAGTGTCCGATCCCTGCCCCTCCCCAGAGAAGCCATCTTCATCCCTGCCAACGCCCACCCTCTCGGGTCTCATGCTCCCGCCATCCCTTCCCTCCCCGGCGTCTTGCCAGGGACCTCCTCACTCCTTAGTCCAGGGTTTCGCCGCCAGGATTTCTTGCTGCTGTTTTTTGTCGTATTTGTAGATTTCATCAATACTCTGCGCTTCCTGCATGTTGTTGGCCAGCTCCCAGGTTTTCTGGGCCATACCGCTCCCGGACGCCGCCATCGCCGAGGAACTGGAGAAGCTGTCACCCCCACAGTCAAGACGCGACTTTACTTCGCTAGGTCTCCGGGTGTGGGCTTTGGATCTTTCCCACCGTGGGTGCAGACTCCCACTAGACTCTCCAGGCAGCCATGACACTTAGGACCGGAGGTGAAGCTGGTACAGACCATTCGGAGGGCAGGGGCGCGTCGGGGACGCGACGACATTGAAAGAACCTGCTGGGAGAGCTAGGGAGCCAAAGACAGCCCTGTAGATGAAACCAGAGTGTCCTCTCCTGGAGGAGTGTATGTGCGAGCCGCGGCCAACATAAAGTTTCGATGTGGGAATGGTACGGCCTTTCGCGCCGGAAGAAGGGCTTGCTGACATGCCAGAAAGGAATCCGCCGTCGTTGTTCGCATTGCGCAGGCGCTAGCCGCCATATTGGCTGTGGGTGGAGGCAAGCTGGGATTGAAGTCTGTTTTCGTGTGGGTGTCGGTATTTTTAATGAAATAAAATCTTTGGAATACTAAAAAGTCAGGATGTCTTTAGAAAAAGATGTAAGTAGCTCTGGACTCTGTTTTGGAGAGGAGGATAATATTTTAAGTATTTTTAATAAGTATTAAAAATATTTAAACATTAATTTGTCGCACATGCGCAAAACTTCACGGGCTGGTAATTGGCCTTTCTCTTTTGCGTTTTCGTTAAAATCCCGAGGAGGCAATCAAAACTAATAGGTTGCTAAGGTTATACTTTTTGACGTGTTTGTAAAGGTAATGTTTATATATTAAGAACTATGATGAAAATTCTCGGTTCTTAGGTTTTTTTTTTTTAAGTTTTGTTTTCACTGCTTGATCGTCCTTTGTCACAGTGTAGAATTAATCTCAGCAACCTGTTTTTTTTTCAGCAGTTAATGCGAAAATTATTTCAGTCGTTAGTGTTTTTGTTTTAGGTATTCTTCCTTCTCATTCCCATCCCCAAATCCTCACTAGATTGTAAATTAAAGGCGTGCACAAAGTCTGTGTTCATTGTTTTATTTAACACTAATAAGGGGTTTTTTTTCTTAGAAAAAAGCATCATAGCTCCATATAACACAATTCCTGCAGACTTCTCAAGCTCCGTTATGTTTTTTAGCACACACCCCCTAGCTTTACATTCTATCAGTGTAAATACCTTTTCCTTGGCTTAGCAATACAATGTTATTTGCATTGCTTGAAATGTACTTACGTGACATTTCTGCTTAAGAGCGCATATTAATCTTTATTATTTTTAAATTTTATTGAATTTTTGTGTATTTCAGATAGAAAATCACTTTATACCCCTTTCCCCTTTCTTTAGCACCCCCTCTACCCTCCCCCCCACTGAAGTTCATACATTGTCATCTGTGTCAAGGTCCATTTTGTAAAGTTAGTGTCCTCAGTATTTTTTTTTTTTTTTCTTTTGACAGGGTCTCACTAGTCCCCGCCTGCCTGGAACTCACTATGTAGATCTCTCAGAGATCTTTCAGCCTCTGCCTCCTGAGGGCCGGTGCCACCATACCCACCCAGCATCATACTAATCTTAAAAAGCCGGCAGAGGTGTCTCATGTCTTTAATTTCAGCACCAGAGAGGCCAGTGCAGTTGGATCTCTGGGAGTTTGTGGCTAGGCTGTTCTACTTAGTGAGTTCTAGGCCAGCCATGACTACAGTGTGAGACCCTGTCTCAAAACAAACAAAAACAATCCCAAACCAAGAACAGCTCAGAGATCTCTGCCATCAACTCTTTCTTGATAGTGACCACTCCAGCTCTGTAGCTCCTTCTACAAATTACATTGCTTTGTTAACAATGTATTGGATCAGGTGGGAGTTTTTCACAGAGAGCTTTGCACTTGTAACCCCCGCTCCTAATGTGGGCATTGGGCACACAAGTAGTGAAAACAACAACAACAAACCCCCAGAATGATCCACTCCACCACTCCTGTGGTTTTTGACATTGACTTTAGAAGTTGGAGAATATTGGCCTTTAGCCACCTTATCAAACCTAGCGTGGTAACACTTGCCTGTAATCCCAGCATTTGGGAAGTGGAAGCAGGTGAGTGCAAGGCTAGCCTCCCAATCATAGTGAATTTGGGCAAGTCTGGGCTTTTGTCTCAAAAAGTAAAAAAAAAAGAAAAGAAGAAGAAAGTCCTAAACAAAACAAAGAAGGACTAAACAAACTATGTAGGATATTGCTCCACATCCTGTAATTCCAGCACATGAGAGGTGCTGGCGAGTTTGGAGTTTAAGGTTAGCCTTGGATACATAACAAGTTGGAGGCCAGCCTGGATTACATAAGACCTTGTGACAAAATAACCAAAATTAAAATTCAATCTTACAATGTGAATTAAGATACATTAGGGCCGTTGACATACGTTAGGGACTATTAGTTCCACTCTCCTGAGAAACTAGATAGCTTTCTTTTTCTAGCAGTAGCAAATGGTCTACTCAGGTCTGAGGTGCACGGAATAACCAGTTGACGGGGAGTTGTCAAGAGGAATGCCAAGAGTCGTCATCTCCCTGCCACATTCCTCTTTTTCTCTTTCCAGGCTCTGACAGTGGTCCCCAGACCGGCCTGTGCATGGAAGGGCTGGAATGGATTTAGCCTGGTAAGTGGTGGCCGGCATCACCAACCCCTAGGCACACTAGCTGTGCGGGTGGCAGGTGGGCCGTGCGGCCTCCGGGACTGCAGGGGGCGCTCTCGCCGTGCGGCATCGGGCTGCAGCGCCCGTGGGGCAGGGCTACAGGCCTGGCTGTTGGCGGAAGGGGGCGGAGCGCTAGGCCTGAGAGGCGGAGCCCCAGGCGGGCGGCCTGTCACACAGTTTCCGACCCGGGCGGTCACCCACACTTCGGACTGCCGAGCGCCTTTCTGGAGTAAGAGTTCGCGGGCGGCAGGAAGCGGCCGAGGCGAGTGTGGTGAGACGGCTTTGGGGTGGATTCGCGGCGCCGGGCGCAGGTTGCACAGCGGCTCGGAAGGCGACGGTGCCCGGGTCACAGCGGTTGTCGGGTGGGGGTCTCGAGCCTGTCGGACGGAGCGGGGTTGAGGGGCACCGGGCTTCGCTGTGGAGGTTTGGGGTGTCCGAGTCCCTGGTCGGGCGGTGACCCAATCCCGGGGCTGGGAGCGGGGTTCTTTGACGACGGGGTCTCGCGGGCGCGGGGCGGGAGCGGGACCGAGTTGCGGGTGCAGGTTCCGTACCCGGGCCGGGGCTGCCAGGCTGGGGGCGGTGCCCTGGTTACCCGCCGCGGACCGCCAGGCAACTGCCGGCCCGCCGCCGCGACTGTCGGGAGCCGGTTGCCTGACAACCGGTGACGCTCTCGAAAGCATCTGCTACCCACTGTTCCGGGAGACTTGGCTGTGCCCGGATTGTGCCTCCTCTCTCTGGTCCCACTGCGGCTGCGCTAAGCCTTGCCGAACTTGTCCTTGTATCCCAGGAGCTGGTTGATGTTTGACACTTTGCAAGTAAAACTTAATACGTGCCCATGAGGTCATTGCTATGTTTTCCTCATTGTGGTTGCCTGGTGAGCCAGCACTACTTTGTACCGATCTGCTTTGATTTTGCTATTTGTAAATTGAGTCTAGGTTTTTAAGAAGAAATTATATTTTTAGTACATATGTATATGTGTATATATGTGGGCACATGCCACAGCGTGATGTGAAGGTGAGAGGACAACTCTTGGGAGTCCCTGGGATCGAACTCAGCTCTTCAGGCTCGGCCGCAAGTGCCTTTACTTGCCGAGTAATCACGTCTCCCCCAATCTAGCTTTCATTAAATGTTAGCTGTGGGATTCGTTTTGAGAGAGGCTGACTGTTAAGATTATAGGATTAAGAAGTGAAACTAGGATTTTGGGAAAGACTAAACCTTAAGTAAACTGTAGGTTTCAACCAGTTTACACCATGCAAGGGCCTAAAAGCAGTTATGTCTATAAAGAGCTAATTATTCAGAGAAGTTTTTTTTTTTAATTTTTAAAAATGATTTATTTAATAACAACATACTTAGAAGAAGCATATC
>NW_008356952.1:641595-694922 GCF_000622305.1 Nannospalax galili
GAGAGCTGCGCTATAGACTTACCCCAAGAGGCCTGAGGATCCAGAGAAGTTTTTTAAAAAATTATTTTTATTTTGTGTGTAAGAGTGTTATGCCTGCATATGTGTAAGTGCACCCATGCTGTGCAGTGCCGGGGGAGGACAGAAGGCGGCCTTGGATTCCCTGGAACTGGAGTTAAGGGATGTTTGTTAGCATTAGCCGCCATGTGGGTGCTGGGAACTGAACCTGGGTCTTCTGAGCCAGTGCTTGTAACTGCTGAGCCATCTCTCCATCCCAGAAGTTGGGTTTTATGTGGAAGGGTGGCTTGTCATGTACATAAGCAAAAGAATCATGTGGAAATTAGTTAGATGTTGTCTTTTTCTTCACATTTTAAGTATCTGCTAAAATGCTCCATAGAGAGGATCATTTGGATTTCTTGCCTCAGGGACCATCTGGGAAGGGAGCAGGTAGGTTTAGACCAGGTAAATGCACAAGGATTCTTTCAGGACACTTTTTCTCAAATGATGTTTTCAGATAAATGAGACGTAACTATTATAAGCAAGCAAATCCCACACTATCTTTTAAACATTTTGAATACATTGTGATGTGCTTCTCAGAGTGGTACACAGAAGTGTTTGAGCAAGTGTGTTAGTAATTTTGCAAAAGCAAAGGCTACTTCATGTATGCATGTTATCACTATTAGTGCTGTATTGCTAGTGCTAGCAAACTTCAAATGGTTTCATATGTTTATTCAGTCTTGAGTGTGTCTTCTGTTCTCCATCCTCTTGCTTTTCCCCAGCAAGAGAGTATATGCTTCTTAGAAAAATTTTGAGTGATTTGTCTAAATTTGGATTTACCCATAGGAGTCAATTTCTCTTGTCATCTGCCAAGGAGAAAAATACCTAGAACCTTTCATTTGGAAAGACTTGCAGGTGGATAAGTGAGAAATCTCATCTTTCCCTGTCTTGTCCTGCAGGTGCCTGCCCTTGTCCCTGCCTACATGCTGTCACTCCCTGAGAGTCTGACCTAGGCTTTTTCTCTTGCTGTAGGGCCTTTTTCTGCAGGCAACCTCTACTTTGTACGATTTTTTTTTGAGGTAGGGTCTTACTATATAGTCTAGTCTGGCCTTGAACCAGGGATCCTCCTGCTTCAGCCTCCCAAGTACTGAGATTATAAGTATGAGCCACCCCATCAAGTGCTTCCAAGTGCTGGGTATTGAACTCAGTGTCTCACACCTACCAGGCAAGTGATCTTCTAAGCTACAATACCAACCTCCAACAAATATACATATAAGTTTAAATGACCCTTCAAAACCCAATATCAATAGACAATATTTAGACAAGTCTTATCATATAATATGGCCAAGCTGGCCTGAAACTCACTGAGTAGTTGATGCTGGTCTTGGACTCATGGGGATCCCCAAGTGATGGGATTACAAGTGTGTACCACTACATTCAGCTCCCAGTATTTAAGTAATACTAAATCTTTATGTCCACCTGGGTTCTCTTCTAAGTCCTAGATATACTTAAAATTATTTTCTTGGTATCTTCACTGAATCCTTTAGGGGTATCCCCCATTTGTGCCCTAAATCCTAGTCTTGATTGTGAGTCACTGTGGCAGGGGTTATCTAAATTTGAGGATAGGAGTTATGTGTCGTTGTCCCCCCATCTCCCTCCTCCTCTTCACTGCAGTCTGGCATAATACCCTAGTTTTAGGAGGGGAATTATTTTCCATTTCTCATGCTTCCTTGGTGGGGAGAAAATGTGCACTGTACTCCACGAGAGAGAAAAAGGATAGAGGTAACATTTTACCTTGTGTTGGCTTGTATTATGATAACAGGGTTGAGGGGGTGAGAAAGGAGGGAGGAAGGGAGGAAAAAGGCCTCCAGATTTAAGGTATACTGTGATTTACACCAGTGTGAAGAGTAGAGAAGAAAGACGTTTAAGAATATAGTGGCTGGGGGCTGGAGAGATGACTCAGCAGTTAAGAACACTGACTGCTCTTGCAGAGGACCTGGGTTCAGTTCCCAAAACTCACATGGAGGTTAACAACTGTCCACAACTCCAGTTTTTTTGTGGAGGGCAGTGGCCTCTTCTGGCCTCTGGGGGCACTGCACACACATAGTGCACTTACAGACATATAGGCAATACATTCATACATATAACATATAAATAAAACTTTTTTATAATGAGTATAGTGGCTGTACCATTTACACATCACTGTATGAGGGTTGCAGCTTCTGTACCTCCTCACCAAGGATTGGTATTTTCAGTCTTGCTTTTTTTTTTTGGTCTTTTTGAGACAGGGTCTCCCTGTAGCCCCAGCTGTCCTGGAACTTACTATGTAGACCAGGTTGGCCTTGAACTCACAGAGATCTGTCTGCCTCCCGAGTGCTGGGACTAAAGGTGTGTGCCAACACGCCTGGCAGGTATTTTCAGTCTTAAAAAAAAAATTATTACTTTATGGGGCTGGAGAGATGGCTCGGCAGTTAAGAGTACTGACTGCTTTTGCAGAGGACCTAGGTTCGATTCCCAGCACCTACATGGTGACTGTGAGCCGTCCTTAACTTCCGTTCCAGGGGAATCTGAAGCCTCTTCTGACCTCTGTGGCGTTGCACGACATGGGTGCACTCATATACATGCAGGCAATACACTTGTACGCATAAAATAAAAATAATTATTAAAAAATAAAATATTAAAAATAATTATTACTTTAATCTTACTCTCTTGAGTGACTAAGTTGTACTGTTAGTAGTAGTAGTACTATTTCTATGTGATTTTAATTTGCATTTCTTTAATGACTATGATGCCAAGCATCTTTTTATAGCTGTATTTTCACAAATAGATAAAAAATGGATATAACCCAAATGTCCTGCATGAATAGATGGACAAAATGTGTTTTTTCCACACAATAGACTTGGCTGGCCTGGCTTTTATTTCTTTATTTTTATTCTGTTGGATATCAAAGCCATGGCCTTCATTCTTGCTCACCTGAGTTCTACTACAGGCTCTGGACAATGACTTAGTACTTGAAACCAAAACCAAATCAAAATCCTTATTAATATGTGCAACTACATAGATGGATCATAAAGTGGAGGCATCAGACACAAAAGACTACATATTATATTTATGTATTATATATTTTACATTTTTTATTCTTTGAGAAGTTCATACATATGTACAATATATTTTGATCATATCTACCCCCTCCAGTTTCTCCTGAACCATCTCTAAACATCCCTCTCAACTTCATGTCCTCTTCTTTTTTAATTTAAAAAAATTTATAGATATTTTTATATCCCACTGCGTCCAGTTAATGCTGCCTATATGTGCATAGGTGTGGAGCCATCAGCTGGCGCATGGGCAACCTAGGAGTGGCTACATTCCCCAAAATGACTCTTCTTCCCCTAGTAGCCACCAGCTGCCAGTAGCTCCTCAGCTAGGGGTATGGCCTTGTGAGCCTCAGCCTCATCCATGCTGGAATTTTGATTGGCTTGGTCTTGTCTAAGAATTGTGCAAGTAACCACAGTTGTTGTGAATTCATGAGTGTGGTAGCCATGCTATATCTAAAAGACAGCATCTCACAGCACTCCTGTTGATCTTCTGGCTCCTATGTTCTTTCTCCCCACTCTTGATGGTCCCTAAGCCTTGGTGTGTGGGTTGTGTGATACAGATTTCCCATTTAGGCCTGAGCACTCATAGTCACTTATTCTTAGCACTTTGACCACTTATAAGCCTGTTAACTACTGCCTACTGGAAAAAGAAACTTTGCTGACCAAAGTTGAGCGCAGTGTAGATCTATCGGTATAAACATAAATATTTAGATGGCAATTTGACAGAAAGACCATTTAGCAAAATTACAATAGTAGGTTCCCTACTAGGGCTTATGACTTCCCAAGCTTTTGACCAGGTTTACAGTATCAGGTATGAATTGATTCCTTTGAAGCAGGCCCTAAATCCAATCAGAAAGCAGTTGGAGGCTGGAGAGATGGCTCAGCAGTTAAGAACACTGACTGCTCTTGTAGAGACCCTGGTTCGACTCCCAGCACCCACATGGTGGCTAACAACTTCTCTTAACTCCAGTTCCAGGGACTCTGATACCCTCTTTTGACCTCTAGGAGTGTTGCACAACACAGGTACACTTACATACGTGCAGGCAATACACTCATACACATAAAATAAAAATAGTAAATAAAAAAAGAAAGTAGTTGGTTACTCCCCATAACAGCCATGTCACCATTATACCTGTGGGCACATCTTGCCTTGAGGTCAATATTGTAGTATTAGGGTCTGATCCAGTGCTGGGTAAGACTTTGATGACTTTTCTCCTCTAGCAGCTTGCATAACACCTTCTAAAATAATTACAAAACATATATTTTTTAAAATATAATTAAAAAAAAGGGATGTCTGCTGGGCGTGGTGGCACACGCCTTTAATCCCAGCACTTGGGAGGCAGAGGCAGGCAGATCTCTGTGAGTTTGAGGCCATCCTGGTCTCCATAGGCGAATCCAGACAGGGCTACAGGGAGACCCTGTCTCAAAAAGACCGAAAACAACAACAACAACAAAACGGGATGTCTACGTTATCTCTCCAAAGCTTAGGGAACATCACAGAAGAGGAGGTGGGAAAAAATGTAAGAGCCAGATGGTAATCCTCTTCCTCTTCTCAGGTAGATTCCCTTCTACTCTCATGTCTTTTGGTGACATAATAGTTTAATTAGGTTGCTTACAGGAGCCTGGGTAAGGGGTTACGGGAACATGGGCATCTTACCAGTGGTTATGCCACCAAAGGGAAATGCCTCTCTCCTCCAGCAACCATTAACTGCTTATAGATTCTCCAGGAGGGGTGGGATTTCTTGAGTCCATTCCCCTTCCATAATGGAATATTGCTGGGCCCAATCTTGGGCATGTCTTGTGCAGATAATCATAGCTGCTATTAGTTTATGAGTGTAGTGGTCAAGCCATGGCCAGAATACAGTGTTCCACAGCACCCTACCCCACCCTTTGGCTCTTAGATTCTTTCTACCTCCTCTTCTGTGCTGTTCCCTGAGCCTTGGAGGGGTGATGTAGACATCCCATTTATGACTGAGCATTCAACTATCTCATATTCTCAGTATTTTGAACAGTTATGAGTCTCTGCATTAACTATTGCCTACTGCAGAAAGAAATTTCTCTGGCCAAAGCTGACGGCAGCACTGATCTGTGGCCATAGATATGAATATTTAGAAGCAATATGATGGGAATAATATGTTTAACAAAAGAACAGTAATAGCTTTCTACCTGTGCCTATGACCGCCCAACCACAGGCTTTTGACTAGGTTCATAGTACCAGGCTTGAATTCACCCCTGCCTTAAATTCAGTCAGAAAGCAGGTTGATTACCTGTAATAGACATGCCACTTTGATACTAGTGGGTACATCTTTCCTGACAAGTTAGTATTGTAATATGAGGGTTCGGCATTGGGTTAGGCCATGGATGTCTTTTTCTCTGGCACTATAAAAGACAGCTAGGAGAGAGCAAGCTTCCAACTTAGTTCCAGTTCAGTTCTTATTTTTTTTCTTCATGTCCTGTGGCCAAAACATGCTGTCTCTTTCGCAGTAAGATTGTCTCATCTAGTTCTTGTGCACAGCCAACAGCAGTGGCAATAGCCTGTATTGTTTTGCGGCTTTAGTGGCATCTCTGAACAACTCATAGGGAAGTAGCCCATCCCTGACACTGGGATTTTCATTTAATTATTTATTATTCTCATGTCCCTTGTGCTTGACTAATAGTTTGCTTAATGATTTTGGGTTTTCTCAGATTTTAGGTTTTCCTTCTTCTAGTTCCATGTATGCTTGTTAACCTAGTACGCTTGTCTTTTTTGAGACAGGGTCTCCCTGTAGCCCCACCTGGCCTGGAACTTGCTATATAGACCAGGCTGGCCTTGAACTCACAGAGATCTGCCTGCCTCTGCCTCCCGAGTGCTGGGACTAAAGGTGTCCCCTACCACACCTGGTTGTAGGTTTTGAAGATGTGACTCTCTTACTGGTGTTATCTCATGGCTTTTTTTTTTTTTTAACCTTGTCCCGAGTGTGGTATTGTCTCACTGAGGCAATGGAAGCATTGTAAAATGCAGTTGTGGTAATGAATTCATTACAATGCATTGGTAGTATTAACTAAAATTGGTACTATTAAATAAAATAAGTAAATGGGATGAAAGTAGGGCTTTTGTTTACAATAGAATGAGTGTTGATGGTAAACTAATATGTAGAAGTATGGTGGAATTACAGTGTTAGCATTTTGTAGCCTCTAAATCAGAGATTGGATGAATAAAAAAAATCACTAATCTATGCTAAATGTAGGGGGAGATTTTGACCAGGAATAGGATGTATACTTAGTCTGAAAGTATCTCTGCAGGAATGCTTGTTGTTTACAGTGGAACAACAGTAGAGAAATCAGACATCTTGACCACATAATAAAATAACCTCACTTGTAAGGGGTGAGTGGTTATCATGCTTCTCTACTGAATGACACCTTGAGAAAGACACATCACTTAAGATTCCTCCTGAGACTGTATAATCTGAATTTAGTCATATAGAAACACAAGGAAATTTCAAGTGAGGAATGGCCTAATAAAAAAGGTAGATAGGCCAGACATGGTGGCACATGCCTTTAATCCCTGCACTCTGGAGGCAGAGGCAGGTAGATCTCTGTGAGATTGAGGCTAGGTTGGTCTATATAGCAGTTCCAGACCAGCTGGGAGACCCTGTCTCAAAAAACAAAGGAAAAAAATGTAGATAGTAGATAGGTTGCATTAAACAATGTTAAGGCAAAAGAGACAAAACAGTAAAATGCAGTACTTAATTTACTCTGGATTTCGAACGAGGTTGGGGCCAGTAAAGGCCGCTGGTGGGTCATTTGACAGAGCGTGGCATAAGAATAAATTAGACTTAAAAAGCTGACTGGGGAGTATAGCTCAGTGATAGAGTGCTTTGTGTGGTATGCAGTAAGGCTCTAGATTAACTTCCTAGTACTGCAAAAAATAAAAATAGGAAAAAAAAATCAGTGTTTCTTTGGGTGATATAATCACGTTGAGGTCATTGAAGAAAGTAACCTGTTTTTTAAATTAATTTTATTTTTCCCTTTTTCTCCACCTGGTGCTAAGGATTGAATCCAGAGCCTGGGTATGCTAGGTAAGCATTGAGCTGCATATATCACTGGCCCCGACCTAATTCTTAAGAAATATACCCTGGAGGGGCTGGAGAGATGGCTCAGTGGTTAAGAGCACTGACTGCTCTTGCAGAGGATCCAGGTTCGATTCCCAGCACCCACATGGCGGCTACAAACCGTCCTTAACTCCAGTTCCGGGGGAATCCGAAGCCCTCTTCTGACCTCTGTGGCATTGCATGACATAGGCGCACTTACATACATGCAGGCAATACACTCGTACACATAAAAAAATAAAAATAATAAATAAAATAATGAAAAAAGAAAAAAGAAATATACCCTGGAGAGTTTAGTAATAAAGGGAAGTGGTATATGTAATTCACACAGTGTATAATTTTAGAAGAAAAAATGCTGTACATGAGTAGCAGAGAGTGACTTCATGTACAAGAGCAGAGGATTGACTACATAGGGTAAAATCCCAACAATAGAGATTGGTAAAGAATATACAAGTGTTCTTGTATTATTTTTGTAACTTTTCATTGAGCTAGAAATTAACTACTTAAGAAAGCAGTTTTTCTTCCTTGAAGATAAAGTTAAAAAATTCCTTTTGTTTTTTTATTGTCTGAATATGGATTATGGTGGTGGTTTGTTGATTTCATATTTTATTATTTAATGTTTTTCTTTTTTATTATTAGTTATACAAAATACTGGGTTTCACTGTGATGTTTTCATACATGTGTATAAAGTACTTTGGCCATTAGATATTAACCTATGTTTTAGGCTTTTCTGGGGAGTTGGAGAGGAAGGGAAAGACATTATATTTAAACTTAAGTTTGAAGTTCTCAATTGATAAGTGAAATGGAATACTAAGTGTGGATTAAGACTTCATGTTAATATAACTGAAAATGCTACAGTATAGTATGCTTATTGAAGGCTTTCTTTTTTCAGACTCTGCAGAATGACAGATAGTTTGGATGAGTTTATTGAAGAGCAGAAAGCTAAACTGGCTAAAGACAAAGCTGAATTGGAAAGTGACCCCCCTTACATGGAAATGAAGGTGAACTTAATGATTGTCTCGAGACATATTTCATGTCTCTGGTTGTTTCTGATGATTTTTTCAATGAAAATGTAGAATATCCTTTTCTGTGAGTGAGAATCTTGTTTTACACTGTAGTTTGGTAGACTGTCATTTTGATTCTAGGAGTCTGACTCTAGACATGAGTTCAATGATTCTGAGTGCGCTCATCTATGGTATTTTATACTCACAATATTCACCACTCTGTGAGACTTTTAATGCTTAATTATGTGCTTTAGAGGATGGTTAGGAGACAGTCTGTATAGAACATAAATGAAACAGATGGAAAAGCAAATTCTTACCTTCTATGTGAAAAGTTATAGTATTTAATCAAAATTCTTTTGAAATATTATTGAGGTTTATTTTAATACTATTTATATTTTAAAAGTATTTATTATTTTTAATTATGTGAATGTGTGCATGCCTGGGTGCCTTTTGTGTTTGCACATAGCAGTATGGGTGCCCATGGAGGCCAGAGAGTGTCTGATCCCCTGGAGCAGGAGAGACAGGTGGTTGTGAGCTGCCGGACATGGGTGTTGACATTTGAACACTGGTCCTTTGCTAGATAGCAAATATTCTTAAACATTGAACCGTCTCTCCAGCCTTTATACATATTTGATTTTTTTTTTTGAGCAAATTTGTTAACACAGTTGTTTCTGAAAGCAGTATCTGGAAATTTTCTTAATGTTTTTCTTATTTTAATAGAAGAGTGATTTATTTGTTTAGCAAATACTGAGCTTGTGCTAGGTACTATGCTAGGCTCTGAGGGAACTGCACCATTCTAGACAGATGTCATGAGCTCAGTGTATGTAACAAGATATGTCCACAAGATACAGTCTGTACCATATGTTCTATTGTAATGAGATTAACTATATGTATTGGCCTGCCCAAGTCATTTCTCATTTACCTGTTGTTCCCTTGTCTCACTTGGTTTAACATCTGTCCCACACAAAGCTATCCAAATTGAGATGATAATTTGGATACTGTAACTGTATATTTCACTTAGAAAATTTAATATTTAATGAGTGCTAACTATGGAGTGCTAAGGCATAGTTTTAAAAAGTTATATTTCCAAGTAATCTTTGAAACAAGTACTTTTATTATTTTCCAGATGAGTAAACTGAGACATCAGGGAAATAAAATGATGAGATTAAGATGACAGAGTTGGTAGAATGAGGCTTTGACTCTTGGCACTGACTCAGTGATTTGTTCTCTCTCTTTTTAAAAAAATATTTTACTTATTATTTTTTTAACAGAGCATAGGGTAGGGGTTTATTTACAGAAGAGTGGGTGCCCCACATTTATGGTTGCACTGTAAAGTCCACACTCAAATACAGATCCCATGACCTCCCAACAACCCCACAAAATGGTGACAGATGCCTCTTGGTGTTCTCGGCTTATATATCCTTTGCCCCTCCCCCACATGTAGCTAAGGTCAACTGATTGGGTGGGAGGAGTAACTGACTCCCCCCTTGACTCCTTGATGAGCATGGGAAGGAGGTGTGATTATAGCTTGCCAGCATAGTGGTCAGAGGACATTTCCAGTTAATACTCCACCCCTGTGACTTGTTCTCTTAAGCCACTGTCTGTGGACCATAGTTGTCTTTCTTTCATAATACTCTATCATGAAAAAGGAATTATGTCAAGAATTTATATGTATCATTTCAGTTAGACATGACATCCCTGTCAGGTAGGGAGCATGTTTTGTTTTGTTTTTTTTTCTGTTTTGTTTTGTTTGTTTTGTTTTCAAGATCAAGAAAATAAGGCTCAGAGGAGTTAAATAGTTTGTCCAGGTAGACACAGGCATAGATTCAGGTTGGTACCCTTGCCCAGTTGCAGAGAATATGCTCATAATTACTCTGCGATACTTGGTTGAGTGTGCATGTTTGGAGTTGAATACATTGAAGCATATAGCTTTATATGTTTATTTTAATCTCTAATCTTTGTGTTTGTTCAAGGATCACCTGCTCATTAAGGTCTTGTAGTTCCTCCCCCAGCATTTCTAGATCTCTTAATCTTGCTCTGTTTTTTTTTTTAATAGCCTTTCCCTGTATGTGTGTGTGCGTGTGTGCGTGTGTGTGTGTGTGTGTGTGTGTGTGTGTGTGTGTGTCAGATTCTACACTGAGTGCCCTCCTTAGTCATTCCATCTTATTTATAATTTTTTGATTTCCTTATTTTTATGTGTATGAGTGTTTTGCCTCCATGTAAATGTACCTGTGCCATGCAGTGCCTTAAGGAAGGTCTTAGATCCCCTGGAACTGGACTTACACACTGTTGTTAGCCACCAGGTGGGTGCTGGGAACCTAACCTGGGTCTTCTGCAAGAGCAGTCAGTGCTCTTAACCACTGAACCATTTATCCAGCTCCTTTACCTTATTTCATTTTACTTTTTTTACAATGGGTCTCTCACTAAACCTGCAGCTCATAGATTTGGTTATGCTATTTGGCCAGTGAACTCCAGGCTCCGTGGGTGCCGAGTACCGAACTCAGGCCCTCATACTTGTACAGCAGGAACTTTACTGACTGGAGCCATCTCCTCAGCTTCTCTTTATATATCATGTAATCTATGTATTGCATTTATTATTAAAAATATTTTATTATTTTTATTTTATGTGTATGAGTGTTATGCCTGCATGTGTGTAAGTGCACTTGTGCTGTGTGCATTGCCCATGGAGATTAGAAGGAAGGTGTTGGATCCCCTGAAACTGGAGTTACAGACAGTTGTTAGTCGCCATGTTGGTGCTGTGAACCAAATCCAGCCAGTGCTCTTAACTGCTGAGCCATCTCTCCAGCCCCATGTGTTACATTTATTTTGTGTCTCCCTAACAGTTTAATTCTGTGATAATAGAAGCTTTTCTAGTTTTTTAAGCTCATATTTTTCCGATATCTGACACAATGGCTGACCTTTATTAGGGGCTTACTTGTTTATAAGTTAGGTATTAGAACATTTATAACATTATTTAAGTATCTTTGGTTAATTTCTCAAACCTTGCACTTCACTCTCTATTTTGTCAATCTATTTAATAAGTTTAATAAATTTTGAGATGAATTGTACATTTTGTAGAGTTTCCCCCACCCTCCTTGATTTGTAAATATTATGTCTCTTTCAGGGAAAGGCATCAGAGAAGCTTTCTGAAAACAGTAAACTGTTAATCTCCATGGCTAAGGAAAACATACCACCGAACAGTCAACAGACCAAGGGATCCTTAGGTATGATATTCGATGATTTAAGATATCCTTGACTGGGTATTAAGAAAAAGGTTTACCTTGTCAAAATGAAAAAAGAAGAAAAGAAAAGGGTTTCTAGTAACTTTTCTTTCTGGAATCTTACATATGGTAATATGGGATGAATATGAACTATAACTCAGTGAGAACCTTGTATCTCTTTTTGACACTGCTTGATTATGATTTAATTATTCATGGGATCTTTTTAAAATTGTCAACTAAAATAATTGTTTTTATGTACTTTGAATATTATTAAATGTAGTCGTGTGTTTCCCCCCCGCTTGGCTGGTGCTGAGAAACAGATTAGACCAGGATCCCCCTGGTCTAATCTATGCTGCTTTGGAGCATTTCACTGCCCTCTTGAGAGCGTTTTGAAGTTCATACAGAGTTTACAAATAACAGGTGTATAAGCAGTACAAAATACATAGAAAATTTCCCATTATAATGGAGAGAAAACAGCATAGTGTGCTCAAGGCTGTGGTGACTGGTCCAGTAACAGACCTTCTTTGATGTATACAAAGATGGGAGGGGTATGATAACCTGTTTCCTAGCATTCCAGGAACATAGCTGTCTAAAAGATCTGCTCCCAGCATTCTGGGAGCAGACTCTCCCTCCTCAAGCCTCCACATCATTAAAGTCTGAAGAAGTCTGTTAACTCTTAGTGAGCCAAGTGCCAGGACCCTGTTAACTATTGTCAGCAGAGTGCTATTGTTCTTAAGGGACAAGGGGGTGGCTACAATTAAAGAATGCTATAAAAGTTAAATTCATAGCTTAAAACTGAATATTATATCATTAGTATTAGGCCAAATATGAGGTTGGGGAGATGGTTCAGTGGATAAAGAACTTGCCAGGGAAGTTGTGAGGACCTGAATTAGGATCTGCAAAACCCAGTTAAAGCCTCCTTGGTAGTAGCTCCCATGGTGAGATAGGTTTTTTTGAGGTAGGGTCTCACTATGTAGTCCTAGCTGGCCTGGATTTCTCTCTGTAGACCAGACTTGAACTCAACAGTGATCTGCCTGCTTCTGCCTCCCAAGTGCTGGGATCAAAGGCGTGTACCACCATGGCTGGTAATCTTCTATGTTTTTAAGCTGCTGCCAATTTCTTGGTTCTCCTTTGCATCAAAGCTTTTTAAAGAATTGTCTGTTTACTGGGCTGGAGAGATGGCGTATTGATTAAGAGCACTGACTGCTCTTGCAGATGACCCAGGTTTGATTCCCAGTACCCACATGAAGGCTAACAACCATCTGTAACTCCAGTTCTAGGAAATCCAGTGCCCTCTTCTGACTTCCATGGGCAAGGCACAGCACATGCAGTCAATACATTCATACACATAAATTAAAAAAAAATTCTTTACTATCTCCAGCTCCCCTCTTGTCAAGTCTTTCACCTTTAACCAAGGTTTCTTTTTCACTGCATACCCATAAAGGTCAAGGTCAATAAAAACTGTAATACAACTTCACTTAAGGGTTAATTCTCAGATTTCATCATTTCAACTTACCTCCTTCATTTAATGTTACTCACTTCTTTCTTAAACTGTTGTCTTCACTTGGCTACCAGGGTTCACCTTTGGTTTTCCTTTGTTGTTTCCCAGTCCCTCTTTGTGCAGAAAATTGTTACTATAGACTTTGAATTGCTTGTCCTTAGAAGTCTTTCTGGCAAGATTGGTCTATGCCTGGAACTTATGTACTAGCAGTGCCATACACTGATATAAAACTTGCCCTAAATGATGAGAATGGCCCATTGTGTCCTAAACTATTTGTGGAAAGCATACTTTTGGGGAATCCAGAATCTTGATTATTCCTTATAAGATCCTGGACATTGATTCTCTAATGTGCTTCCTTGGAGATAGCACTCCATGTGTGTTGTCACAACTTGTAGTTGAAGCAATTACTGTGTTCTGTGTGACTCCTATTAGGGAAGTGCTTTTGGAAACTTGTACCAAGTTTCTTCCTGATTTTGCCCCATATGCCTCTTTCTGGTGCTAATTTATTTTCATCCTTTTATGTTATAAACTGTAACTGTGAATACAATGACATTGAGCCCTGTGAATCCTACTTAGTCATTAAACCTGGGGTTAGCTTATGCTTTCAGCGGACTCAGATCTTTTTCTCTTTCCTTTGGTACCTTTTCAGTTACCTTACCTCTGAGCTTTGGTACTACACTAATGCTTTCTGTATTTTCTGTATCTAAAGTCCATGAGTGTTTTTACTTAACATCAGCATTTCAGGTTCCAGAATTTATTTTATCTTTTATGATCCATAGTCAACATTTTGGAAATCTGCAAGGCAAAACGATTACATAGTATCAAAGTTGGCTAAAGTGATCTTATTTATTCTTGCTACTAGAAATTACATGATTTTTGTTTATTATTTATTTTGATGGTCTCCCAGTATTACTCATGCTGGGTTGAACATGTGATTGTCCTTCAGCCTCCCAGGTGCTGGGATCACAGATGTGCTTCACTCTGATTGATTCCACTATTTTAGACTTACTCTTGAAAACCAATTTTAAAAGTTATATGGAAATTTGGAAAAAGAAAGATTATCCAATGAAAAATTACATTTTGTAATTTAAAAATAATATAAGAAAGGAAGCAGTACCAAAATTTGTATATTAGCTCTAAATTTTAGATCATTGCAAAAGCTGCTGTCAATGTGAAGATTTATATTAACAAAAGGTTACTGATGTCACTAGCTTTTTTTTTTTTTTTTTTTTTTTTTTGGCCTTTTTTGAGAAAGAGTCTCCCTGTAGCCCCACCTGTCCTGGAACTCACTATGTAGACTAGGCTGCCCTTGAACTCACAGAGATCCTCCTGCCTCTGCCTCCTGAATGCTGGGATTAAAGGTGTGTGCCACCATGCCCGGTGTCACTAGCTTTTTAGTTGTGATTATAATTTATTTTTAGCATCCTCAGTTTTGGGTCTTTTTTTTTTTTTATCACAAATGAGATCCCCGATACCCTCTGCTAAGTTTTTGTTCAGTTTGAGTCAAATGAGTCTTTGTAGTAATACCTGACTTCATATGTGGTAGACAAGCACTCTACCCACTGAGCCAAATCCCCAGCCTTAAAAGTGATAATTTTTTTTCTAAAAAATTAAAAAATTACATTTATTTATGGGGGGGATGGTACAGGGGAGACAGAGAGGGAAGGAAGTGAATAAGAGTAAGAATGAATGAACCATGGTGCCAATGTGGAGGTCAGAGGACAACTTGTGGGAGTCTATTTTCTTTTCCATGTGCATATGGGGGATCAAACTCAGGTAGTCAGGCTTAGTGGCAAGCACCTTCACCTCTTGAGCCATCTCACTGGCCTGGACATGATAATTTTAAATGCAGGTCGTACAATTATCACTGTTGTCATCATCTCAAATATAGCTTAAATTTTGAATTTTTTGTAAGGAAACACTACTCAGAATTGAGGCTTTTCTTTGAAAAAGTTGTGGAAGTAGATGGTGGTAATGGTTGTACAATATTGTGACTATATCTCCTTAATACCATGAATTATATGCTTAAAGGATTTAAAAGATGTTTAAAATGACAAAGTTCAAGCCAGGCAGGGTAGTACGCATCTGTAGTCTCAGCACTTGGGAGGTGGAGGCAAGATGGTCAGGAGTTCCAGTTAATCCTTAGTGACCTAATGTGTTTGATGCTAGCTTGTGTGTGAAACCCTGAGTCAAAAAACCAAATAAAGTGAAATGAAACAGCAAATTTTATGTGTATTTTATCACATACAGAAATTAATTATTGTATGAAATTAGTTGATGGCTGAACTTTTTTGAAATTGTCAGACTAAGTAACACATGGCTGTAATAATCTTTTATAAGGAACATGCTATAGTAAAGATATTTAAAACATGTTAAAATGTTGTATTTTAAGCTGGGCATGGTGGCACATGCCTTTAATCTCAGCACTTGGTAGGCAGAGGCAGGCGGATATCTGTGAGATTGAGGCTAGCCTGGTCTACAAATGGAGTTCCAGGCCAGTTGGGGCAACATAGGGAGACCCTGTCTTAAAAAAAAAGAGAATTGTATTTATTTTTGTAGAAATTTAGGTAAAATTAAGTGAAGCAAATGAAATTACATTCATTTGCTTAAATTATGCTATCCTTTGAAAAACAAGAAAGATACTGGGCTACAGCTGTAGCTCATTTGGAGGAGTGATTGCCTAGCATGCACAAAGCCCTGAGTTCAATCCCTAGCATCCTATAAACTAGGTATGGTGGCACACACCTGTGATCCTAGTACTAGTGGATGGGGGCAGAAGAATCAGACGTTCAGTTTTGTTCTCAGCTACATAGTTAAGCTCATTGCCAGACTGGGCTACCTGAGGCCTTATCTCAGAAAAACAAAAGAACAGAGAAACAATCCTAAATGATGCAGAATATTTGTCTAAACAGGGCAAAAAAGCCCTGTATATCCAATAGTCTAAAATTTTAAAAAATTATTTATTTTTATTTTATGTGTATGAGTATATTTTCTGCATGTTTGTAAGACACATATCTCTACACATATTCCTGTATAGCTGATAGTCTAAAAAATTAAAAAAAATTTATTATTTTTATTTTATGTGTATGAGTGTATTGCCTGCATGTATATGAGTGCACCCGTGTCATGCAATGCCGTGGAAGTCAGAAGAGGGCCTTGGACTCCCCTGGAACTGGAGCTGAGCCAAGGACGGCTTGCAGCCACCATGTGGGTGCTGGGAATTGAACCCGGGTCCTCTGCAAGAGTAGTCAGTGCTCCCAACCACTGAGCTATCTCTCCAGCCTCATTGATAGTCTAAAATTTTTAAAAATTTATTATTTTTATTTTACGTGTATGAGTGTATTGTCTGCATGTATGTAAGTGAAGTGCATCTGTGTCTTGTAATGCCCGTGGAGGTCAGAAGAGGTCCTCAGATCTCCTGGATCTGCAGTTACATATGTTTATTAACTGACATGTGGGTGCTGGGATTCAAACCCACATCCTTTGCAAGAGCAGCCAGTGCTCTTAACCACTGAGCCATCTCTCCAGTTTCCTAAAATTATTTTTTTATAGGTACATAGAAAAATCCCTGGAAGGAGGCACAATGAATAGAGTAACATTTGTTCTGGGCAGGAGGGCAGGATGACTAGGTTCACAGGTGGGAATAATATCATGGTATCTGTGTGTTACCCATTGAAGCATTCTAAATATGAAATGTACTGATTCTAGTCTCTCGTGTCAATACAACTATACCATTTCTGTGTGCGCTTTTTTACAGGGTGGAAAACGTCATTGATGTTGGTTTGAAAATGAATATGCTACTTAAATTTTTTTTTTTTAAGGAATTGATTATGGATTAAGTTTACCACTTGGGGAAGACTATGAACGGAAGAAACATAAATTAAAAGAAGAATTGAGGCAAGATTATAGACGCTATCTTACTCAGGTAATGAATCTCGTTAATGAGTTGTGTTTTATCTGTTAGAGATTTATTCCTTAAATTTATTTTTGTAAAGTATTGGGTCATATGTGATACCTGGCCAAGTAATACAGTCAAAGGTAATTCTTGATAGAAAAAAGTAGTTCTGAGCACTTGTGCCATGGAATAACAGACTCTTTGTGGAGCTCAGTGGTAGAATGTATGTTTCCTATGTATAAGACTTGGGGTTTGAGCTCCAGCAAAGGAGGGCTTTTTACTAGGGAAGTGGGCTTTAATATTAAATGAATTGTTAAATTCTAGTTATGTTGTCTGTAAAGTTATCATGGTCTAAAGGAGCATATAGTCTTAAAATTACATGCTGGATTCTAATTTTTTCTTATGTGATAAACATAAATTTTCACTTAACACATTTATTAACTACTATGTTAAGTCAGTTTCTCCATTGCTATGACAAAAGTACCAGAGAGAAACAGTGTAAGAGATAAAAGATTTATCTTGGTTCCTGTTTTTAGAGATTTCCCTCGTCTTAGGTAACTCCATTGCTGTGGGTAAGACTGAAACATCATGAAGTAAAGTATTCAGAACAAAGTTACATATATCATGACAGCCAGGAAACAGAGCTCTAGACAGGAAGGGGCTGGGGACAAGATATAGCCCCTAACGACATATCCCAAGTTACCTGTTTCCTTTAGCAAGGGTCTACCAACTGAAGTTTCCAACACTTTCCAAAATAACGTCACTAGCTGGAGATCAGGCCTTCAACACAGGAGCTAATGGGGCTTCATAGTTAACCTTAACAACCTCTGAAATCTTTGCTTTATGATTTAATGTTTTATCTTGTAGAACCCTTAGTTTTAGGTAATTTTATCAAATTACATAATAAACTGTATGGCTTTTTTGTAAGTTTTAGAATGCAGTTTTCATTTTTAGGCTAGAAAATATTTTAATCATGCTGTTTTTAGTCATCCACAGTACTCTTGGTTTTCCCTTGCTTTATAATTGTTTAAATGGTCTCTAACTGTGACTTACTCTTGGAAAGAATGGACTTTGACTGAATACATCTTATCCATGGTTTGTTTCTCTTGACTTTAGGGCATTACACAAGCAAAAAGAAAGGTAGGCTTGCCTGCATAATGTTCTCTTTTAGTTTGGTTATTTTAAAGATGTAATCGCTTACAATCATTTATTTATACTTATGATTCAGATCAAGTAGAAAAACAGCTTCATTTGTATTTTGAGACTTTTAAAATGGTACCTGTTGTATCTTTCTTTGCCTTTGGAAAGATGACAGCCCATACCTTTCCTATTCATGCAGTCATTGCTTTTGATTCCTGCCTTGCATTTGTTTTTGTTGCTTTCTTTATAACTATTTTGCAACTATTGTAACTCTGTTTTCAGTTTGCCAGTTTTTGTTTCCCAATTTATGCTAGTTACAAGATTAAGATTATAGTCAAGATACTTGAAAATGTTTTGAAACATGTACTGTCAGGATTTGGATGACTCATATTTTTGCATTAAAACCAGCTGATGACATTTGTTAATTTGTGTTGAAAAGCAAAGGAAACAACTAGTTTTACAAAACTTTTAAAAAGGAATACCACACATTGTTTGACCATTCAAATAACATTAAAAAACACTTCCATTTAACTAACATTTAAAAAACACTCATCAAGTTGAATTTGGTATGAATGCTATCTTCAAGAGGCCTAGTATTCATTCAAATCAGAAAGTGGTAACTATAAGAAATCACAATCAGGGAAGACCCCATAGTGAGAGATGTTATTTTGTAAGGCATTACAGGATAGGTAGAATGTAGATATTCAAAAGGAAAAATAGAAGAGAAAGCTTTTCAAATAGACTATAGACTGAAGAAAGACTTGGAGGTTCACTTGAATGAAGTATACTGGGTTTATCAGCTTGACTAGATCAAAAAGCACAGAGAGTATTGAGAAATAATGGTATAAATAGGATTAGGTTAAAAGCAGTCTATGGGGCTGGAGAGATGGCACTGTCTACTTTTGTTGAGGACCTAGGTTTGATTCCCAGCACCACATAGTGGCTAATAACGGCCTGTAACTCCAGTTCTAGGGGATCTGGCACCCTCTTCTGACCTCTGTGGGCATTGCATGACATGGGTGCACTTACATGAAGGCAATACACATACACATAAAATAAAAATAATAAATAAACCAGGCATGATGGCACATACCTGTAGTCCCAGCACTTGGGAGGCAGAGGCAGGTAGATCTCTGTGAGGTCAAGGCCAGCCTGGTCTACGTAGTGAGTTCCAGGCCAGCTGGGCTACAGGAAGACCCTGTCTCAAAAAGACCAAAAAAAAAAAAAAAAAAAAAAAAAAGGTAAAAAAAAAAGTCTGCGTGATAGGCAGTGAAGCAATACACTTCCTTCACTACCTGTGAAGAGCAGAACTGTGGTTTAGAATAGTTACTTGTGCTTGTTTGAGACTCTATCTTAAATTACTTCTACATCTTCTTATCTGAACTTGTACTAAATCTCAGTCCATTCCCCATGATGCTTTCCAGAATGATCCTATGCCTGATTTAAATATATCAGTGCCTCCTCACTAACTTTTGAGTAAAAATTTAAATTCCTTAGCTTGACACATCTTCATGTTCTAGCCTGACTTCCTAGGCTTGTACCTCATGTCTTCTCCTTCTCCACCTTAGTTAATAAGGATTATGTGAGCTCTTCCTCTGTATCTACTATTTTCAGTTATGGATTTTGTATTCTTAGGTCTAAGATTAGAAACAAAAATGATGGGGGTGGAGTGTGCATCTCAGAAAAATGTGATTTTGATGTGTGAGACCTCGCTACCACAGGTAGAAGAAGGTGCTGAAGGTCAAAGAAAGAAAGGCAGATCCAGGATTGTACAAAGTACAGTTTATTAGATCCCAAGCCATGTCTTATGCAGCAGCAAGGCAGGAAGAAAAGGGTTTATATGCAAGGCTAGTGAAAGTGGACCATGGATAACCAGCCTTTCTCAAAAATAACTGAAATGTCCAACATCAGTTAAGAAACAATCTGGGGACTAGAGATGTAGCCCAGTGGCACAGTATTTGCCTTTTATGAATAAGGCTCTAGGCTCTATCTTTACACCACAAAAAAAGAAAAGAAACAGTCTGCGTGGCAGCAGGCGCAGCACATTCTGCTTGTTTACCTAAACAACTTTATTTGTACCAAAGGCCTTGGGATGAATTCCAGGGCTGCCTGATGAGCACAATAGCAATCACAACAAAGATGGCTGTGGTTGTGTCAAGTTGAATAGTCAAAAGAGGACATGAAAAGAAAAAAGTAAAAGTGATACGGGGAGCAAAAACTCTTCACATTTAGGAGACTGAAGGAGTTACTTTTGTGATAGATTAGACTTATAGTGAGATAGAGGAGTAGCATTTCCTTAAAACAAGAGAGGCAGCCTTTAGATAGCATTTGAGGAAATGGGAGTTAAAGGGGGAAGCTAGAGAATTACATAGGATATGGAAAATAAGTTATAGCTTCCTGGATCCCTGGGGTTAATATGATATCCAGAGTCCACTGTTGGGTTTCTTGTGGCTTCCAGACTTATACATTGCATGGATACTTAAACAAAAAACCAACCAAACAAAAAAGCCAAGCATGTTGGCACACAAGTATATTCCTATCACACAAGAGAGGGAGAAGGATCAGGAATTCAAGGCCATTCTTAGCTACATAGTAATTTTGAGGGCTACTTGAGCTACATGAAACCCTGCCTAAAACAAAACAAAAGAAAAAAAAGGGGCGAGGGGAAGCAAGGGAGAAAGGAAAGGAAGAAGAGAAGAAAAAGAAGGAAGGGAGGGAGGAAAGAAAGAAGGAAAAAGGACAAACACTGGCTATGGTGGCATACACTCATAATCTTAACTTAGGGATGCTGAAAGAAGGATTGCTGCAGGTTTAGGGCCAGTCCGAATTACAGGAGAAAACCCTGTCTTAAAAAAGAAAACGCCCCCCCCCCTAAAAAAAAGCCAGGTGTGGTTGCCCATGCCTTTAACCTCAGCACTCAGGGAGACAGAGGCAGGCGGATCTCTGTGAGTTCAAGGTCAGCCTGTTCTATATAGTGAGTTCCAGGACAGCTGGGGCTACAGGGAGACCCTGTCTCAAAAAGACCAAAAAAAAAAAAAAAAAAAAAAAAAAAAAAAAAAAAGAAAGAAAGAAAACAGGCTGGAGAAATAAATGGCTCAGTGGTTAAGAAAACTGACTATTCTTGCAGAGAACGTGGGTTCGATTCCTAGCACCAACATGGCAGCTAACAACCATCTGTAACTCCAGTTCCAGGCGGTCCAACACCCTCTTCTGACCTCCACAGGTGTTGCACAACATGGGTCTATCTACCTTCATGCAGGGATTATACTCTTACACATAAAATAAATAGATAAATAAGATATTGAAAAAACCAAGAAACCCCTAAAACGAACAACAACAAAAAAGATCAATTTATCTTTGCCAAAAAGAGCCACTAGAACAAATACCATTTTCTTTCTAGTTTTTGGAAGGATGCTTGTCTATATCTACAATGCAGACAGAACAATTTTTATATTGAAGCAGTACATTAATTTCACTAGTCCAGAGCTGTTTTCTGAATCTTAAACTTTCTGTTTTGCTGCTTGTTGTTTTCATTTCAATGTAGTACAGATATCATGCATGTTAAGAACATCTTGGAATATGATTGAAAGAGAACTCAAGATGTTTATTTTTGCACTCTTATGCCCTATGATGCTTACACTCTTTAGCTTCTTCTTTTTATTCCTTTATTAATTTATTTTGATTAAAATATTAGAATCTAACATACTGTTGAGTTCCAAATGTATGAAAGGATTTGGATATAACAATAATCATTCAATATTTACTAAACAAATAAAATTCAAGTTTTTTTTTTTGCCAGTTATGGTGGTGCATACTTTTAATCCTAGCACTTAGGAGGCATAGGCAGGCAGATCTCTAAATTTGAGGCCAGTCTGTTCTACATGAGGAGTTCCAGGACAGCTAGAGCTACATAGTTAGACCTGGTGTTAATAAATAAAAAAAATTAATTTTTTTTGTAAAGCTTATTTTTTTCCATTTTATTAAGAATTTCAGATATTATTCTAAGCCTGTCTTGGGACTGAGGGATTATAATGGTCAATAAGGATTTATAATGGTCAGTTGAGGGTTGAAATGACTTTTTGTTGTTCTTTTATAATTCTACAAAGTGATTAGTTTATAGTGTATCTCGATATATGGGATAAGCAGGGTTAAGGATCTAGTCAGTCATTTGTCTTGTTTCTTTTCACAAAGAAGCTTACTAGAGTTTCATAAGCCAACTGTCCTAGTTTGTTTCTCCATTGCTGTGACAAAGTGCTCTGACCACTACCAACTTGGGGAGGAAAGGGTTTATTCAGCTTACATCTTCTGGGTCACAGTTCATTAGGGAGCCCAAGGTAGGAACTCAGAGCACGAACCTGGAGGCTGGAGCACAGGCCATGGAGGATCGCCGCTTACTGGCTTGCTCCCCTGGCCCCTGCTCAGTCTGCTTTCTTATGCAACACGGGCCCACCTGCCCGGGGTGGTACCACCTACAGTGGGCTGGGCCCTCCCATATCACTCAACAATCAAGAAGGTGCTCCATGGACATGGCCACCTGCCAGTCCAATGAAGGCAATTCCCCAATTGAGGCTCCCTCAACCCAGGTGTGTCAAGTTGACTCTAAAGCGATCCAGCACACCAACTTTTTTAGTTGTAGCACAACTAATTTGTAAGTGTAGATTTGATGAAACTTTATTGTAATGACTTTATTAATTCTATATACAGTGTGTTCTAATATATTCAATGTTTGAATATAATGACATTGTAGAAGATAGTACATTATATTATAGTTACTTGTTTATATGTATGTTTTGTTAATAACTAATCGGACTAGAGGGAACAAAAGTTTATCATTGTTTCCTTATCTCTTATATATCTGGAAAGTATTCACTGTTCAATAATTATTTAATCAATTCATGAAAGGGATCTAGATAGACTAACACATTTTGATTTAGTTTTAATAATGTAGTGTTGAAGATCATATTTCCTCTTTTATGGTGAAGAAACTGAGGCAGAGACATAAAGTGATTTATTTCAGCTTATTTGACTACTAAGTGGTAGTATTGGAAGTTGGGGATTTTTGTTTTACTATCTTTTATTTCTTTCTTTGTTTTATGTGTATGACTATTTTGCCTGCATATATCTGTATTGTGCAGTGTCCATGGAGGTCAGAAGAGGGTCTTGGCTCCCACAGAACTGGAGTAACAGAATGTTGTTAGCCACCATGTGGGTGCTGGGAACTGAACACTGGTCCTCTGAAGAGCAGCCAGTGCTCTTAAACCATCTTTCCAGCCCCTTTACTATCTTTTTATTTGTTTTAAAGTATTGAAGAAATTTTTACATTTTATATCCTTTTTGATCTTTATACTAACTTGGTAGGCAGGCAGGGCAGGTGTCCTCACTTTATGGAAGAAATTGTATCAGAAAAGTTAACCAATTGTCAGTGTTATGACTTGTAAGCGTGGGGGCTAGTTGTAGAAGCTGGGTCTCCAGGTCTGTGGTATCCCAGGCTAATGCATTACTATACTGCCTCACTTAAATTCTTAATGAACATGAATGGAGAGACAAAGAAACAGTATTCACAGTTTAGGCTTTTGGGCTTGTGTAGATGTTTGCTTATATAACTGCAGCAAAAATAGGAAAAAACATTGCAAGCATTCATAAAGATATTTGTGTTAAAATTTTACCTTTTCAAAAGACCAGTAAAGCATTGAGAATGAAGAATGCATTTCTAGAAGAGGAATATAAATTGGAAAAGTTCTCTTTTGCATGCTTTCAAAAGATACACATGTATTATAAATGAAAGTTAAAGCTTGAGTCTTTGTTTCAGGGAGTTGGTGATTGAAGAAAATTCTTTTTTAAATCACTTTTGGTATGCTTTCTAGATTTATAGTCTCTGACTTAATTTCCATTTCATTCTTTTGCTGTGCATAATGTAACAGTTTAGAATATAGAATGTAAAGACATTTATGAAGCATTTTAAAAGGCAATTAGCTAATATATATTTTTAATGTGTGTGTATATATACAGAAAAATTTTCTATCCGCGGGTGAAACAGACCCATCTACTCTGGGAGTTTCCCTTCCTATTGGTGAGAGGCTATCTGCCAAGGTAGGTGGATAGGAGTAGTTACATGGGTAGGAGTTTCCCAAGGCTTCAGAATCAGGAGAGAACCTACTTATAATTTTAGTGTGTATAGCAGATTACATGATTTTTTTTAATCTATGGAGTTTCTAAGTTGTGGTAATTGAAAATGATTTTTGAACATTATAATCATATGTGATATATTTAGTTGATGTGTTGATTCTTTTGTTCTATTTGATTTACTTAATTGACTATTCAGAATTTATGTTTTCAGTACTGATTTCTGAGCCACAGTTTAATGCTTTGTGATTTAGTTATCAGCGACGTGATTGGATGTGAACGAATAAAGAGCTTTTTTGTGTGTGTTGGATGAGGTAGGGGCTATTTGAATGTGTGTTTCTGTCACTCCACAAATTTTTACTTTTTAAGACATGATAGTGAAATTAAATAGTACGTGAGGCAAAATGGACAGTTAATATTCAAAAAGAAGACCTAGATTTGTAATACTCCTTTAAAATTGTGTTGTTTCTATGACATTGAAAATGTTAGGATTTGAGACAATTTCCTAATATAATATATTTGCATTTCAACAGAATATTTCTATTATAGTTATTTTTCTGTCCATATAATTTATTCTTTTGTGTTTAAAATATGAGAGTTCTTCTTTAACCTAGTCAAGAAAAATGGTTAAAATGTCAAGTCATTTGGAGATGGGCTCGGGGACTAGGGGAGGGAGGTGTCCCTGAAAAGTGATGAAGAAAGGTAACTGTGTTTCTTTGGGAATCTGCCAGACCTCCTGGCAAACACATTTATCATCTTTACTAGCTGGAGGATTTATCTATAAATGCCTTTAGATAATGCAACTGATTCGTCTAGGATTGCCATTGCTAAATAGACCTGCAGTCTGTGGGTTTGTAGGGGCATAGCTCTTTGGAAAATGTCATCTCTACTGCAATATAAAGTGGAGATTTTTCATCTGGGCCTGGTGGTACAGGTCTATAATCCTAGCTACTCAGGAGGCTAAGGCAGAAGGACTGCAAATGTAAGGCCTGGACTACTGAGTGAGTTCAAGGCAAGTCTACATAACTTAGTGAGACCTTGTCTCAAAATAAAATGTAAAAAGAAGGATGGGGATGTAATTCAGTGGTTGAGCACTTTGCCAGCATGGACGAGGCTCTGGGTTTTATTTTCAATACTGAAAAAGAAAAAGAAGAATTGAGATGTTTCATCACGAGAGTAGCTCCATTCTATTGTGATGTCATATGTTAATGTACCAAAAAGTAGTTATTCATGTGTCTTTGCATTTGGCCAAAGAGATCTGGGGAGCCAAGTGGTGATCAGACCTTTTCCTACTCATAGTAATTACTTCTTTCCTTTGAAATTATTAATAAATTTGATTTAGGGTTAGAGCACTGATTTGCATGATTCTGATTTGACATTAGGGGGCTTTTTTTTTTTTTTAAAGTTGAAGTTAATATTGCCTTGTGATTTCTGTTTTAAGGAAAGGTTGAGACTTGAACGCAACAAAGAATATAATCAATTTCTCAGGGGTAAGGAAGAATTCACTGAAAAGGTCAGACAGGTAGAAAAGGATACTGAGGTATGTTTTGCTTTTAAAGTACTTTTTAATACCACTGGCTGCATATTTTGTATTTGTGTATATGTGTGTGTGAATGTGTATATGTGTATGGGTACGTGTGTGCAGATATGCCTCCTGCATGTGGAGGCCCAAAATTGGCACTTGGCCTTCCTCTGTTGCTCTGTTCTCTGTTTTTTGAGGTGGAGTCTCTTGCTGATCCAGGAACTGGCACTTGACAGTTTGGGCTAATTTAGCTAGCTAGCTTTCACCAGAGATACCCTGTCTCTGCTTCCCTAGTTCTGAGATTACAGGCTGCTGGCACATCTGTCTGGTTTTTACTTGGGTTGGGGATCTAGCAAGTGCTTTATCCTCTGATCCATCTTCCCGGCCCCTTGAATGTTTTTTATTTCTCAAAAAAACAATATAATGTATTTAACTCTTGCTTTTTGTTTCTTTTTTAAAAAATTTAAACATTTGAAAAATTAAGCCAAATGAAAACAAACTCATAGTATTTAAATATTTAGTTTTGGAAATTCTTTTGTCCCATATTGAAAAACTTACTGTAAAAAAAAATTTTTTTTTTTGTCTTTTTGAGACAGCGTCTCCCCGTAGCCCCAGCTGTCCTGGAACTCACTATGTAGACGAGGCTGGCCTTGAACTCACAGAGATCCAACTGCCTCTGCCTCCCATGTGCTGGGATTAAAGGCATGCACCACCATGCCCAGCTCTATAAAAATTTTTGATTTGGAAAATTTAATAGAAAGCAACCATGTTAAATGATTTAATTTAATTTTAATCATCATAATTATTATTACTATTATTATTATTAATATTATTGAGACAAGGTCTTGCTATACAGCCCAGGCTGGTTTGGAAATAGGCTAGCCTCAAATTTGCATCAGTCCTCCTGCCTTTGCCTCCCACATACTATGATTATGTGTGTGCCCCACTATCCCTAGTTCGTTTGTTTTTTTTAAAGTGATTTTTAGAATATTGACAGTTGGGAGATGAGAGATGGCTTAGAGGTTAAAAGCATTTACTGCCCTTCCAGAGGACCCAAGTTCAGTTCTCAGTATCCACATGATAGCCAGCACCCATTCTTAACACCAGTTCCAAGGAATCTGATGCCCTCTTCTGGCCTCTCTAGGCACCAGGCCTACATGGTACATTTGCATACATGCAAGCAAAACACTCACACACATAAAAATAAATAAAATATTTAAAAATATTAACAGTTTCTAGGTATGATGTGTATATCATATATGCTATATGTATATCATATAATTATTTGCTAAGGACTAAAAGTTAAAAATGAATGATGGACTATCTAATAGAAAAACATTTACACATGAACACACATACTATATACACACACACAAACACACACACACACACTTTCCTGCACTAAATTTAAAGCTGTTTGATATTACAGTTTACCACCTTTATGTTGAGAAAGAATTTAATTTGAAATAATTTTAAGTACATGTAAATGTTAAAATATGTCTAATACATTTTGGCATAGGAACTTGCAATTTAGTTCAAGTTGTTTATATAGCTGCTTACATAATTTACTATTGCTTGTCTATGTTTAATGTTTTATCGCAAAATAAATTTCTTTGATGTTTTTCCAAAGAAAAGATACTTAATGACTTTTTTGATTAAATATCAGAGTTGACATTATAAAAATGTAATATGATTTGAGACTTTGTTACATGATATAATGTCCCATTAAGATTTATTCCTTTTTTTGTTCAATAGCCTAAGAGCCAAAGAAATAAAAATCCTGTTAGTCAAGTTAAACCTGATTTGCCACCACAAATACAAACATTATGCACAAATTCAGAGGGTTCTAGGAGAGATGTCTTAATTCCTTCAGAGACGTATGAAGAGCTTCTAAACCAAAGAAGACTAGAAGAGGACAGATACCGACAACTAGAGGATGAAATTGAATTAAGGAGTAGAAGAAATCTTAAAAAAACAAATGAAGGAGTAAGCCTTTCTAGTGCAAAACATCAAAACTTTGCCAGCAAAGCTGGTGTTCCGGAAAGAAGAGTTCAAAGGTTTAATGAGAACCATGTTCTTGATAGACAGCTCTATAGACAAGACCAAGACCCTGCAGTCAGTGAAGAAATGGATGAAAGATTTAGATATGAAAGTGATTTTGATAGAAGACTGTTGAGAGTATATACAAATGACAGGTATTTACAACTTCATTTTTATTTTCTTTACTTAATACCACTGTTTTATAGTTACGTTAGGGAGAAGCACTTTGACTTGATTTACCACGTTTCCTTAATTCTGCCATGCTATCAATTTGTTAAGCACCATTATTCTATGTGCTACTGAAGGGGAAAAGAGAAAACTTTTTTTTTTGAGAGGAAAACGTTTCTTAAAGAGCTTTTACCCCCTTATGTTTAAGGTAAGGACCCCAGTGTAAAGGTAGAAGCTGAAAAGTGTATATCCTTAACTGTGAAAACAAATGTGAAACCTTCTCATAAAGGGAATCCTTGTCTCAGCCATTACACTGAGTGGGGGCATTAAAAGTAACCAAAATCTTGCCTAAGAGAACTGTAAAGCAGGATTGATTCAGAATTGCAGTCTGAACTTGTGTTGTCATGAGTATCCACAAAAACCTCAAGGTAAAAACTCAGGTTGTCTTGATTCAGTTTCCTTGCTGACTTGCTGGAATAAAATTAACTTTTCTTTACATAACTTAAAAGTCAGGTTGATAGCCATCCCAGGGTCAGTTGTTAAAATAAGGGGAAAAAGGACATCTTAACATAGATGAAATGCAGTTTATTCCTTTAATGTTTGTATACATTAAGTATCTTTATCAATATATTTTAAGGACAGTTATTGTACTTTTTATTTTTATTTTTTTTGAGACAGGGTCTGCCTGTAGCCCCAGCTGGCCTGGAACTCACCATGTAGACCAGGCTGTCCTCTCATGTGTTGGGACTAAAGGTGTGCACCACCATACCGTACTCTGTTTTTTTATTCTTAACTATGTCTTAAAAATATTTTAACAAAAATATTTTTGCTATGTACTTGGATTTAGGTATTTTGAGTTCAGATTTCTCTGAGTTGAATCTAATATTTAGTTTGTATTTTAGAAAATGTTCCAAATCTTATAATACCTAACATTTGAAAATATTTATCTTTAAATGTAGGTTTTAAAAGCTGGCTCTAATAAAGAATTCTCAAGTGGGGAACTGCAGGTACTCATGAAATCTTGGTGATATCGTCTCTGTACATGAGAAGTTTCTAGAACTTTCATTTTTCTCTTTATGGTATTTACCTTTAGAATACACCATAAACATAATTTTAAACTTTGGAATTTTAAGAAAATTATGATAATTGATGCTTTGTTTTTCACATATGAACTACCTAATCAGTTCCGTCTTAATTATGTGAGAACTACATTGTTTTCTTGTATATCTCATATGTGAACTTTTTAAAAAATCAACTTCTCTAAATAGTATTTTGAGATTAGTTAACCTGAGGTTTAGTTCTTATTCAAGAGCTTAAGTCTGAATACTTTGTTTCTTCACAATCGTGTTATATCCACTTGTTGCAATACCAATTCTCATCTCCATATGTTAGGGTGTTTCTCACTGTCTTGATAATAATTAGGATTCTATCCACGCCCTTAGAAAAAAAGAATTTACATCAATCACTAGTTCACATTTAATGGGTATAGTTATTAGCAAGAGAAATAACTATTTGTTGGTGAAAAATTTAAGGCTAAAGTACAAAATTAATTTTTCTTCATTCTTCTAAGATTCTTTCCCCCAATTCCTAAAGTCAGTCTCTGATCAGTTTTCCTTTTATATTTATGTTTTACATTTATAATTTTGGTTTGTTTCTCTCTAATTACCCTATATTTCCCAATATACCTGATGTATTATTAATGATTTATTTTTCTTACCTTAAAGATAAGGAGGTAAAAGCTCTTTAAGAAATGTTTTCCTCTAAAAAAAAAAAATTAAAATGTTTTCCTAAAGTTATATCATGAATCAGTCTCAGTGTTCTTAAATAATTAACAGGATGGCGTGTACTGTGATGGACAATTTGTATTCTGTTTGTGTTTATGTGTGTCATTTATGCAGACATATTAATTTGAGAAAAATTTATGTTTTAGAAACTTTGTAAGGTTGAACGTAGATAATGTTTCTTAGGATTTGAATTATAGACTCTTAAAATGTAGTCATGCTAACTGAGCTGTAAAAGTTAATATATTACCTTTTTTAATGTTTTACCTTAATGAGTTTGAGAAGTTTTCAGTATTGAAAATGTGGTTATTGTGGTTAGCACTAACATTCTACTTAAATGTTGGTAGTTACAAGTTTATAATTAATAGGCTTTCAATAAAATTGACTTCAATATGGCTGTTGAATTTTCAACCCTAAATTCCTTAAGAATAAAAAGGTGACTAACAGTCTAAATTATAATTTGACTTCATGGCTTACATTTTCTAGTCTATTTTAGGATTTTATCTTAATGACTTAAAAAGTTATGGAATCTCCATTTTTGAATAGTAGTACTTCCTTAATTTTAAATGGCAGACAGAATTCTATCAGTTATTTAATAAAATTGAATAAGATTCCTTATGATTTGATAATCTTTGTAGTGAAATGCATATTTCTGGGTTTTTTTTCCCCTTGGGTTCTTAAAATTTTGCTCAGGATTGATTTTATTATAAGTAACAGATAGCTTTTATAATTTTCTTTCTTTTTTTTTTTTTTTTTTAATGGGAGGCAGGGTCTCCCTGCACCTCCAGCTGGCCTGGAACCAGTTTTGTAGACCAGGCTGGCCTTGAACTCACAGAGATCCACCTGCCTCTGCCTCCCAAGTGCTGGGATTAAAGGCATGTGCCACTCTGCCTGGCAGCTTTCATAATCTTGTGAATGAATTTTGTCTTTATTGGAAGGTACATCTTAGAAAATATATTGTACGGGCTGTTCACTGGGAAATCTTTGCAGTTTTACTATAGTATTAGCAGCAACCTTGATCTTAAACATCAGTAAAATAATTTGTTAAATTTCTTAAGTTTAGAATGAATTTTGAAAGTAACCTTTTTGGAATATGGTGCTTGCTTTCTGATATATGTATGTGCTGCAGAGCCTATGTAACTATATCACAATGTGAGGACTGTGGTTCTGGCTGTATACAGTAAGTTCGGATTATAAATCCAAATACTGTCTTTAGACAATTTAATTAAAAATTCAGGAAACCATAGCTCTTGGGTAAATTTTAGAATGAATTTTTATTTGTTTAATTGGCATTTAATTCTGGAATCCAGAGTTATGCCTCTAAAATAGTAACTTGTAGTCCCAGCACTTGGGAGACAGTGGCAGGCAGATCTCTGTGAGTTCAAGACCTGCCTGGTCTACATAGTGAGTTCCAGGCCAACTGGGGCTATAGGGAGACCCTGTCTCAAAAAGACCAAAAAATAAAAGGTAACTTTAAATTGCCCTTTGCTATTAATTTTTTTTTTTAATGGTACAGACACCTCTTTACCATATTGGTGAACTTTATGTTAAATTCCTAAGACTTCTCTTGGGTTTGGTGATTCTCTAGGATTATTTATATGTGTTTGTGTATCTTTATACTCACAGTTGTGACTTTAATTATTTATTTATTTAGTTTTCTTGGGACAGGGTCTTGCTATGGAGCTGTGGCAAGCCTCAAACATTTGAGGATATTCCTCCCTCAGCCTCCCGAGTGCTGGGAGTACAGGAATGTGCTGCTACACTCAGCTGACAGCTGTAATTCATTGCAGTTAATCGATACAAAGGAAAATCAGCAAAGAGAAAAGGTACATGGAACACAATCAGGAGGAAACCAGTGAAGAGACGCAGAACATATTTAATTCCTAAAGCATTGAATTGAGACTCAGTGCTTAAGGTTTTTACTGAGGGGACCCCGTTTCCTAGCATAAACTAAAATCCAGACTTCCTGTAGGAAATCAGGTTTTTTTTTGTTTAGCTTGTTATTTGTGCAAGTCATTTCAGTATAGCGAACTACTCATTAGTTCTAAGACTGTTAGGGACCTCCTAAAATCTATGTTGTCATGTGCCAACCAAGGGCTTTCTATACAAGCAACTCTTTCTAAAAATAGGCAGTCTCAGGTCTGCTCTGTTAGATTTTCTGCACATGTATATTGTATAGATCCAATATAACTAAATATAAAGGGGCATTGTTAATTAAAAGTTTAAATTTGAGTTTTACTTAAAAAAAATTTTTTTTTAGTCTTTTTTGAGATAGGGTCTCCCTGTGGCCCCAACTGGACTGGAACTCATTATGTAGACCAGGCTGGCCTCCAATTCACAGAGATCCGCCTGTCTCTGCCTCTGGAATGCTGGGATTAAAGGTGTGTTCCAGCATGCCCGGCTAGTTGCCTTTTCTTTAAGTGGTAGAAATAAGAACGACAATAGATTGATGTTTTAATTTAAAAGACATCTGAGCATCATTGCTTTAGTTTAGATAAAGCTAATTTAAAATAACTTGATGTACATTTTAAAATGGCATGGAAGGTACTGTTTTAGGTCTGGGTAAAGATGGGAACTATCCCTGTTTCATGCCAAAGTCATAGTGTTATTAAGATTAATATCCAAATAGATTTTCTCCACAGGTGGTTATGAAGAATGAATGTGATATTCTGGTTCTTTTTCGAGAATGAGAAGTTTCTTGTCTTTTAAGCTGAAAATTGCCAGTTTTGTTAATCTGATAATGAAATTCATCTTAAATATTATAACTTAACAACCACATTGTTTTCTCTTTGTCTTCTTGAGAAGGAAATTATAGTTTGTTAACAGCCACATAAAGAAATATGACTAACGAAATGCTGATTTTCATGGATGCTAATAAATATTTATGTAAAAAATTTGATGCTTTTGTATGAGAAATTAAAGTTAGGAAAAAAAAATCAGTGTTTGCCAAATGGAAAAAAAAAAAGATTAATTGAAAAACACATTTTCACAAAGGAATTTTTAGGAAGAAAATATATTCTAATTTTTTTGTTGCTTATGACCTTGTAATTAAAATGGTTAGTAATTTTTACCATGTATCAACCTGGTTTTAAATAATGTCTCCCATTTAGTCTTTGTTAACATTGATTTTTCCATGGGGTTTATAGTATCTGCTATATTTTGAAGTTAAAAAGCTTTGTACTAGGGCTGGGGAGATGGCTTAGAGACAGAGAGCATTGACTACTCATGCAGAGGATCCTACTTTGGTTCCCAGCACCCTCATAGTGGCTAACAGTGATCTGTAACTCCAGTTCCAGGGTATCCAATCTCTTTTTTTTTTTTTGGTCTTTTTGAGACAGGGTCTCCCTGTAGCCCCAGTTATCCTGGAACTCACTATGTAGACCAGGCTGTCCTTGAACTCACAGAGATCCGCCTGCCTCTGCCTCCTGAGTGCTGGGATTAAAGGCATGTGCCACCACACTCGGCTCCACCTCTTTTGACCTCTGCAGGCATTACACACGTGTGGTACACTTACATAAATGCAGGCAAAAACACTCATATACATAAAAAATAATCTAAAAACAGAAAAACAAAAAAGCTTTGTATTATGCACAGTGAAATAATTCCCAGTGTCTATACATTTTGAATTAAAAAACTTGAATTCTGACCATACACTTAGTGAAGTACAGGGATTGTGCATACCCAGTGCCTAAGAGTAGTACTTGACATGTAGAAGGTGCTATATAATTCAGGTATTAACTGAATAATTGCCCTACTGTGCTATCTTAAACTTAAAAAAATATATTTATGGCTGGAGAGTTGGGCCAGCAGTTAAGAGCACTTGCTGCTGTTCCCGAGGACCCATGTTTGATTCCCATCACCCACATGGTGACTAACAACCACTTTTAACTCCAGCTCCAGAGGATTCCATTTCCTATTTGGTTTCCTTAAGTATCTGTATACATGTGGCACACACACTCACATATACATACACATGAATAAATACAAATAAAAAATAAGCTTTGTAACTTTGAAATAAAAAAAATAGAGTTACATAGAAAAAAATTTACAATTCAGCTAAAACAGAATGAGTATTATTAGGGACTAGAGTTGCAGCATAGCTGGAGAATACTTGCCCAGTATATATAAGGCACATTTGTTTTCTTGCACAGGGAAAAAGAAAAACAAACCATGAATCTAAACTCTTAATATCTCTTATTAACCAGCAAATCATATTTGAAGCCAATTTCATTTGAATTAGTTTTAGAATGTGTTCGTAATAAAATGTCAGCACAGCTTTGTTCACTTTAATGTTAAAACATCAAATGCTAAAAAAACTAAAGAGATAAAAGAAGATCCATGGTATGTGGGATATGCTCTATAAGCTAATGTGTTTTTAAGGATACATGGAAACAGACGAGGGTATGTACCTCTTGTGGAAAATGATGATGTCACAGAACAACCAAACATACGAATTTCATCTGCCGGAAGTAAAAGGTATGTGATACAAATTCTGTCCTTGAGTCTTTACACTGTGAAATAGCTCATACCTGAAGTTGGCTTACTGAAAAGTAAAAAGGCATAGTGTATTAACAGCCTGCCTTTACTAGTGAGAAAGGAATTAAAGGGAAGAAAAGTGAGGCGATATTAGTAAATGAAAGTACTTCTGGTGTACCCAGCCCTCTTTCCTTCTTTTTGTCTTTTTCCATGCTGGGGATTGAGCCTAAGGCCTTGAGCTAGGTAAATACTTTACCACCGACCTATATCCTTAGTCCTAAAACATTCTTTTGAAGAAAAGTCATGGTTATAAATTGGGCAGGGCTTTCTAAATAAGTCCCTATCCTTTTTTTTTTTTTGAGACAGGGTCTCCCTATAGCCCCAGCTAGCCTGGAACTAGCTTTGTAGACCAGGCTGGCCTTGAACTCACAGAGATATGCCTGCCTCTGCTTCCCGAGTGCTGGGATTAAAGGTATGTGCCACTATGCCTGGCATAAGGCCCTATCATTATAAAGTGTATTAATTATTTGAAATAGTGAAAGGAGAAGTAAGCATAATTTAATGGTCTAATAATGAGATTAATATTTCTTGGAGTCAGGACTGGAGAGATGGTTCAACATTTAACAGTTCATACCGCTCTTGCAGAGGAATCAAGTTCGATTTCCAGCACCTGTGTAAGACAGCTCACAACTGCCTGTAACTCCAGCTCCAAGGGATCTGATGCTTCTGTCCTCAGTGAGGACACTGACCTGCACATAAATCTTTAAAAAAATTTTGGAGTCATAGTTATATAATTGGACTGGAAATGAATTAAAAATGTTCTTGTAATGTGAATTTTTCTTTCAGAACTTTAAGATTTTTAGCTTATTGAGGAGGCAGTTTTAATGCTTACTTTGTAGAATTAGTACATGAGTTTCTGTCTATTGAAAAACAAGTGAATAACTATGGTATTTTTGGTCTTTTTGAGACAGGGTTTTCCTGTAGCCCCAGCTGGCCTGAAACTTGGTTTGTTGACCAGGCTGGCCTTGACCTCACAGAGATCTGTCTGCCTCTGTCTCCTGAATGCTGGGTCAAAGCCCAGCTTGTTTTTAACTTTTTTTTTTTCTTTTGGTGCTTTTCTGTGTTATATATACGAACATCTGGCTTTAAAAACAGAACAAAGCAAAACAAAACAGGGGCTGGCAAGATGGCTCAGCAGTTAAGAGCACTGGCTACTCTTCCAGAGGATCTGTATTTGTTTCCAGCACCCACATGGCAGCCATCACTAACTCCAGTTCCAGGGCATCCAGTGCCCACCCTTGGCTTCTGCTAGCATTGCTTGAATGGGTACACTTACATACATGCAGGCAAGATACTCATACACATAAAAATAAATAAATTTTAAAAGAGCAAAACAGGCTGGAGAGATGGCTGAGTGGTTAAAAGTACTGGCTTCTCTAGCAGAGGGTCCAGATTCAAATCCCATCACCCACATGGTGGCTAACAGCCATCCGTAACTCCAGTTTCATGGGATCTGATGCCCTTTTCAGACCTCCATGGGTATTGCATGAGACAGATACACTTATATTCTTGCAGGCAATACACTCATTTACATAAAATAAAACTAATAAATAAAATATTTTAAAAGAACAAAGCAAAAGAAAACACATGGACCAGCAAGATGCTCAGTGGTAAAGGTACTTGGCACCAAATCTAAAGACCTGATTTTCACCCCTGGAGCCCACATTGGGCTGAATGGAAGGAGGGATCCAACTCCCACAAGTTGTCCTCTGACCGCCATGCTTGTGACATGGCAAATGTATGCAACACACAAACACAAATCCCGGCACTTGGGAGGCAGAGGCAGGCGGATCTCTGAGTTCAAGGCCAGCCTGGTCTACATAATGAGTTCCAGGACAGCTGGGGCTATAGGGAAACCCTGTCTCAAAAAGACCCAAAAAAAAAAAAAAAAAAGCTAACAAATAAAGTAAATAAAAACACGTTAAGGCTGGGAATATGACTCAGTAGATTGCTTGCCTAGCATGTACAAAGCCCTGTGTCTGATCCCCAGCACCATATAAACCAGATGTGGTGTTGCAAATCTGTATCCCAGCAGGAGAATCAGAAGTTAAAGGTTAGCTTCCTAGGCTATATAGGGAGTTCAAGGCCAGCCTGGGATGCATGAGACCATTTCTTAAAAAGATACGAATGTAGAAAGGGAACGATTAGGAGGCGGATCAGGGAGGGGAGCAAGAAAGGAAAATAGGGAATTGAATATGATCCAAGTACATTATATGCATGTATGAAAATATCATAATGAAACCTTTTTTCAATTAATATATGATAATAAGGAAAAAATTTGTTCCAACCTATTCTATAGTGAAGATAATGTCATATGAAAAGTGTCTGTTTTCTTTGAGGAAATATAATGTATCAATTATGCTGGCAATAAGAATTTGATTATTCTCATTAAATTTGTTTTTGTTTTGGGACAATTTTTGCAACTGTGTGCATAGGTTGTGATTTCTTTCTCTTTTTATAATTTATATGTGCATAACATTTATTTTCCTTATTGGATAATTTCAAATAAAACATTTTTTAAAAAATATTTTATTATTTTTATTTTATGTGTACCAGTGTATTGCCTGCATGTGTGTGAGTGCACCCGTGTCCTGCAGTGCTGCGAAGGTCAGAAGAGGGCTTCCATTCCCTGGAACTGGAGTTAAGGACAGTTTGTAGCTGCCATGTGGGTGCTGGGAATCGAACCCAGGTCCTCTGCAAGAGCAGTCAGTGCTCTTAACCGTTGAGCCAACTCTCCAGCCCCAACATTTTATTTTCAAACCAGTTGAACCAGTGAAGCACTCTGAAGAATGGTTGTATTTTTCCATAACTTGAATATATTGGGGTCCCATTGTTTGGAGAAATATAATACCACAGTTTTAACTACCAAGAAATATATAAATATTATAATGTCCTGAACACTTTGAAAGGCCAGTAATTCATATCTATACTTTGCTCTAATTCTTCTTTTTGATTGTGTGTGTGTGGGTGCACACAGATGTGCATGTGGAAGCTAGAGGTCGAAGTTGGGTTTCTTTGTCAATTTCCACCCTAATTTTTGAGACAGGGTTTCTTACTGAACCTGGAGCTCTCCAATTAGGCTAGAGTGAGTGGCCAGCATATCTTGGGAATCCCATGTTGTCACCTCCCCAACTGTGGGATTATAGACATACACTTTTTAATCCAGCTTTTTTATTGTGTGTGCTGAGGGATTGAACTCTGGTCCTTTTTCTCAATCACTTTACTGATTGAGAGCTACTCCCCCAACCCCTCTTTTTTAAATTTTTTGAGAAAAGTTTTTTCTACATGTAACCAAATCTTATTATGTAATCTAGACTGGCCTCAGACCCACATTCCATCTCCTTTAGCCTCTCAAGTGCTAATGTTAATGGCATGCACTACCATGTCTGGCCTTTCCTCAGAATTTTGACTTTTTGAAAGTTATCTGAATTTTAATATTCCCTTTCTCATTTTGTTTCAGTGCTCAAGATAATGAACCATCTAGTTCTGCTAATCGTGGTATCTGTAGCCCTTTTGCAGGGATGCTTTTTGGTATGTACAACATTTCCGGTTGATTTGACCTTGGCAGAGTTTTGTATAAAAGATTTTTAGTGAGAATTCAGTTTTGTTTTTAGTGAGAACTCAGTTTTGTAAGTAATACTGCTTTTACTAATAGAAAACATTTATTGAGTGCTTACTTTATGTTGTGTACCATGCTAAGCATTTAGCATGCATTATGCATTCTAATTAAAAATTTAAAGCTAAATAACTTAATTGACTATTCTTTATAGATGAAATAATAGGTTTTAACTTCATATTTTTAGGACTTTGTTGTACTGTGGTTGTTTCTTTTAATATGTGACCCATAATTGCTACATTCTTTGCTAATTTTCAGGTAGCACAAAGCTGCTTTGTATTATAGTTCAGTTTATTTGAATATTCCTTTCCCCTACCTCTGTTCTTCAGGTAGTTTCTGAGGACATGTATTTTTTTTTCTAAATTGTTTTGATGGTCCAAATTTTCTATTTTATCAGAGGTTAGGGTTATTACTGAATGTAAGCTTTTGATTTGCTATATTACATTTGTCAAAATTTCGTTTCAGAAATGGTGTATGGAGCTTTGTTTCCTGCTTATACCTTTTATATAGAAAACAAATCTGTTCTTTGAATGGAAACTTTGAAAACTTAGCTGCAACTTGGTTTTATAAAGTACATGAGGAAATTAGGTAACATTGGATTCATTAGAAAGCAGTTAGTAATTTAAATTTTGGTTGGGAGACATAGAGTCACATTATATTCTCAGACTTTTTATTTACTTGAAATAGCTATTGTGAGAAAAAAGGTATAGACCCTAAAACATTGTTCTAATGTGTTTTAAGAATTGACCAATTTTACTGTTTAGGTAAGGGTACGTATTTATGATGTATTTTCTTACACATGATAAAAATAGGAGAAATGCCCAGGCTGAGAATTGACTGAAAAAAAACAAACAAAAAACAAAACAAAACTCTATCAATAGGAGGATTACTCCCCACTGACATGAAGATGAATGGCATGAGCTTACCATTATGCAGTTTAGGAGCTCTGAGTGACAGCCACTGAAGTCATTTAATCCAGTGATTTTTCTTCATGGTTGTTTGGTTATTTGTGTCTGTGTGTGCATATCCTTGAATATATTTATACATACTCAGAGGGAAATCAACTCTTTCTAAAGGTAGCATATTTTAGGCTGTTCTAATTGTTAAAACACTCTGATTTCAGTTGAACTAAAATGTACCTCCTATAATTTTGCTTTAAAGATTTTGTTACTTTTGCTTTCTTTAAAAGCAAGATAATAAGCTGTTTAGAGCAAAATGTGGCATTTAGAACAAAACAATGAATTATTTAGAAGTACTTAGAAGTATATATTTAAATTTCTAAATTTGGGGGGGTTTCCTCTGTGTGTGTGTGTGTGTGTGTGTCTGTGTGTGTGTGTGTGTCTGTGTCTGTGTCTGTGTGTCTCTGTATTTTACTGCTTGTGTGTGGTGCTGGGATTGAATTCAGGGCCCCTGGTGCAGGTTAGCTAAGTTCTATTACCACAGAACTATATCCATAAATCTTTACTGCTTGTTGAAGTCTCTTATAATCTGAGAGCATAACATATACTTATATCATTTTTATTATTTCAATTTTGTTGAATGACTTTAATAAAAGATTTTTAAAGTATTTACTTTTCTGTTTTATTATTTTATTTTCTAGCATAGGGTAGTGGTTTATTTACAGAAGAGTTGGTGCCCCACATTTACAGCTGTGCCATAAAGTCCACACTCAAATATAGATCCTGTGACCTCCTGACAGCTGCACAAAATTGTGAGAGAGGTGCCTCTTGGTGTTCTTGCCTTATATATCCCTTGCCCCTCCCCCAACATGCAGCGAAGGTGGACTGATTGGCTGGGAGGTGTGACTGACTCCCCCCTTTGACTCCTTGATGAGAGTGGGAAGGAGGTGTGACTATAGCTTGCTGGCATAGTAGTTAGAGGACATTTCCAGTTAACACTCCACCCCTTCCTCTGGCTCTTACATTCTTTCCTCTAACTTCTTCTGCAAAAGTCCCTGGGCCCAGGGCCACACTCTTAAAGAAATGGACTTCTCCCAGTATTTTTCAGTTGCCAGTAGCTTCTCAGTAAGGGGTGAGATACCATGCCCACCTCCTGTCCCCATGCTGGGATTTAGTTTGCCTTGAGCTTGTGCAGGCTTTGAGCATTGTCATACCCTCTTTGAGTTTGTGTGTGCACCTGTTCTGTTGTGTCCAGAAAACAGTGTTTCATTGTAGTCATCCACTGCCTCTGGCTCTTATAGTCCTTCTGCTCCTTCTTCTCCAGTGATCTCTGAGCCTTGGTAGGAGAGTCTATGATATAGGTGTCCTATTTAGGGCTGAGCATTGCACAATCTCATAGTCTCTACACCCGGACCAGTTGTGGGTCTCTGTGTAGATTGCTCTATGCTGCCAAAAGAACCTTTTCTGATGAGGGTTGAAACATGCATTAATCTCTAGGTATAATGATAAGTCATTAGGAGTCATTTAATACTATGTTCATTTAGAAGGTAAGTCATCTGGTGTCAGTACTCTGTCTATTTAAAAAAGTGGTAGTAGTAGGTTCTCCCCTAGGGCCTGCAACCTGTCTAGCCACAAGTTCTTGGCCCTGATAACAATGCCAATTGTGGGTTTTATCTTGTGGAATGGGCCTTAAATCCAACAGAAAGTGGTTGGTTAACTCCCTGACATTTGTGCCACTATTGTACCAGTGGATATGTCTTACTAGGCTGGTTATTATGGCTCATGGGGTTTGCACAGCCGGGTAAGAATGGTGATTCTTTTCTCCTCTGGTAGTATGCAGAGCTAGCCAGTTTGACCATTTATTGAACACATTGTCTTTTCTCCAGTGTATATTGTTGAAATCTTTTACATATGAAATTTAAGACTTTCAGTTTGTGTATTTGGGATTTTGAGTGGGATTGCTTTGAATCTGTAGATTGCTTTTGGTAGGATGGTCATTTTCATAATATTAATCCTAGCGATCCATGAGCATGGGAAGTCTTTTCATCTTCTGTTATCTTCAGTTGATGTTTAATCCATCTGGTTGCTTGTAACCTCTGCTCTCTGATGAGTCTTTAGAAAGTTTTAATTTTTTAGATGATTGAGGTTTTTCACAGTGTAGGGTCAGAGCAATTTGTGGCTTTTTACTTTCAACGCAGAATCAGGAATCTTCATTTGTTCTTTACAATGCTTCCATATCCACCCCGCCCCCGGCCATATGTCCATAGAAATAATAGCTACTTTAACATTGTGTTTCTTTTATTTTCTGTCTTTTGCTTTTTGGTGTGATACTGGGAATTGAACTTTAGGGCCTTGCACTTGTTAGACAATTATTGGCACTTCATTATTAGAATGCTAAGAAAACTGAGTGTGTCTGCTGACTCTGAGAGGACCAGTTTTGAATCAACACTAGTTAAATTTAAGAAGTTTATGCAAGTATTAAAGGGAGATATTAACTAGATTCTTAGAAAAATGGGGATTGGGATTAGAATCTTTTTTGTTATTTAGGAAAGTTTTCAAATAAAGGTTGAGGTTTTGGAATTGCTAATACACGTTATGTTTTACATATGATAGGAATTCACACATTAGCAAAGTAATGGAAGTATTGATGTAAGTTTTTCCTTCTATATTTCTTTCATAGTAAGTACTCTGATATAATTAAATACAGAATTTTATAAACTTGATTTTAGTTGCATGTAATGTGTAAGAGTTAATACTCCATTTTTTCCTTCCTGCTGTCTAGGAGGTGAAGATCGAGAACTTACTCAGAGAAAGAAAGAGAAATACAGGCTAGAACTATTGGAACAAATGGCTGAGCAGCAGAAGAACAAGAGACGGTAATGAAAGGTTTGCATTTAACACAACTGTTTTGAATTTAAAATACACGTGTAAAATGATGTGATGGCAAAATAAGGAACTTTTTTTAAAATGTAACTTTTAAAAATATTTTATTATTTTTATTATGTGTATGAATGTATTGCCTGCATGTGTGTAAATGCACCCCTGTCATGCAGTGCCCACGAAGGTCAGAAGAGGACATTGGATCACATGGAACTTGAGTTACAGATGGTTGTTAGCTGCCATATGGGTTCTGGGAACCAAACCTGCGTCATCTGTAAGAGCAGTCATTGCTCTTAACTACCGAGTCATCTCTCCAGCCCCCTAAATGTAACTTCTGATTTGGAAATCACTTATATTTCAATCACCATTTTTTAAATCTGCAAGAAAATGAGACAAATTCTGTGAGAATTCATTTTTTTGTTATTGCAAATAAAAGAGACTGTATTCAAAATACTCCTTTCAGATCCCTCATTAACTTACTCAATTTTGATGTGCAGTAATATTTGTTATCTGTATGCCTATTAGATTATCCCTTACATACTAACAAATACAAAAATATTTTATCTTTTAGAATAAGAAATGGTAAGCACACACACACATATATGTTGTATAAAAATGCTTATGTAGTAAATCACAAGTGTTTATATTGTATATAACTCTCAGTGTTTGTAATCTTTATTTTTTATTTTCAGTTTTTTTTTTTACCGTTTTTTTTTTTTTTTTTTTTTTTTTTTTTTTTTTTTTTTTTTTTTTGTTTGTTTGTTTGTTGTGTCTTTTTGAGACAGGGTCTCCCTGTAGCCCCAGCTGGCCTGGAACTCACCCTGTAGCCAGGCTGGCATTGAACTCACAGAGATCTGCCTGTCTCTGCCTCCCGAGTGCTGGGATCAAAGGAGTGTGCCACCACACCCGGCTTTTTGACAGTTTTATAGATGTATCTAATGAATTTTAGTCCTGATCCCCTTTTGCCCTATCTCATGTAATCTTCAGTATTTGTGAAGTAGTACTTAATAGTTTGAGGTTAGGAATAATATCTTCATTTTAAAGTATTTGAGACTTGTTTTCCTTTTTTCCTCCTCTAAGAAGGAAATTTTTTTTGTTTTTGTTTTTTGTTTTTTGTGTTTTTGAGATAGAGTCTCCCTGTAGCCCCAGCTGTCCTGGAACTCATTATGTAGACCAGGCTGGCCTCGAACTCAAAAAGATCCACCTGCCTCTGCCTCCCAAGTGCTGGTATTAAAGGCGTGCACCACCATGCCCGGCAGAAGGAAATATTTTAATATTTCCTATTAGCCATTTTTTAAGAAAAAGGATTAACAATTTTTTTTTTTGTGTTTTTGGCCTTCAATCACAGAGCGCCCTACTACTGAGATTGCTTGCCCTTCCTCCCTGCCCCCACCTCTCTCAGCAGAAACTTTCTTGTAGCCCTGACTGGTCTGGAATTCACTATGTGGACCAGGCTAGCCTTGAATTCATAGAGATCCATCTACCTCTGTCTCCTGAGTGCTGGGATTACAAGCATACCCTGCCATGCTCAACTTGAGATTTTCTTAAAACATGTTTTTAGAAAGAATTAAATGTTTTGCTTGAAAATATGCATGTACTCTGAGGTTTTTTTTTTTTTTAAGTTTGTTTCACAAAATATTTTTGTATTTTGTTTTCTGTAAATTACTTTGCCTTTGAAGTACCTCCAACATTGGTTTTTGAGATACTTATTCTAGGATACTTACTTTGCAAATAACAGTTTAGTGTATGCCAGCAAAAAATTTGAATTTTGGTTATATTTCAAACTTTATTATCAATTAAAGGAATTATTTGTATTTGGATATGTATAGACTTTGTGTGCAAATTTGTTTAATGATGGCTATAATTTTGATTATATGCTTACAGTTTTTTAATTTATAAAATCTTAATTTTGTTTAGAGAAAAAGATTTAGAACTCACAGTTGCAGCTTCTGGAATACAAGACCCTGAGAAGTTGGTAAGAGTTGTTGGCATTTTTTAATGTTTAATACTTAATTCTAACAAGCCTCCAATGTGGTAACAGGTAAATCTCAATTGTTATGCACTATAGAAATGGTCACTGAAAATAAAATCTTAATCTTAAATCTTACCCACTGTTAATTTCCCTAAAATAATTTATCCTATTTTAATTTTTATACCCATTTTTAGTTTGTTTTTTTCTTTTATTTTGTTTACATGTATACTTTCAAAGGAAGGTTATCTCAGTATAACTTTAAATTGATGTTAATGCTATTCTTATAAATCTCTTAATTTATTTTTCTTTTTTTAAATTATTTTTATTTTATGGGAATGAGCGTATTGTCTGTATATAAGTGTACCTGTGTTGTGCAGTGCTGCAGCAGGTCAGAAGAGGGTGTTGAATCCCCTGCAACTGGAGTTACAGTCAGTTGTGTGCGGCCATGTGGGTGCTGGAAATTGAACCTGGGTCCTCTGCAAGAACAGCCAGTACTCCTAACTGCTGAGCCATCTCTCTAGCCCCCAATTTATTTTTCTTATATAGAGTAATTTCTAAAAATACTTGAAAACTTTGTCTTTCAGCATTTTAATTGTTACTTAATATAAAACTAGAGAGATAATATTTTTACTTTAATTTTGCAAATCTCAGCATTGTTAAGAGGAATGAATTACATCATTGCAGTTAAGTAAAAAGGAGGTAACAATTTATCTTGTTTACTACAGTGCACTTTTTTGTTGTTGGATATATAGCAGTTATTTGATATAGAAAGCTTTTGTTTCTTCTGGTAATGATGATTATGACCTTTAATTTCATTAAAAAGTTCAGTCTTTCAAAAAGATACAAGCCCTTGCAATTAAAATTATATTAATTTTAATTATTATTCAGCTACAGTCAACTTCTGATTTATAGTAAGTTTTTATTTTTTGGGCTGTCTGCTTTTAAAAGTTTAATGCTAGGGTTGATGATGTAGCTCAGTGGTCAAATGTGTTTAGCATGCACAAGGCCTTGGCTCAATCTTCCGTAGTCTTCTGACCCCAGTGATTTAATACTGCTCCAATATCTCCCCCTTCTTTGTGCTTCTGACTGTTCATAGAATAAGACTTTTAAATTAACCTTAGAAATCATTCCTGTACCAGGCCTGGTGGTGCAGGCTTGTAATCCCAGCTACTTGGGGGCTGAGGCAAGTTCAAGGCCTGCATCAGCTACAGTCTAAGTTCAAGGCCAGTTTGGACAACTTAATTAATGAGATCTTCAAAGTAAAAAACTAAACAGGTAAATCAAAAGAGTTGATAATGTAGCTTAGTTATAGAGCATATGTGAGAACTTAGGTTCAATCTCTAGTCCCTAGTAGTGGGGAAAAGAAATCCTGATAATATTATCATGCAGGAAAAAAGATAGATTCTCAAAGGTGAATATTTTTCTTTTCTCATCAAATACCTTTGAAGTAGATAATGCAATAAAAAACTTGCTTTTATTAACTTGAGCTTTTTAATGCACTATATCAGCGTGTTAAGTTTTATAGTCTGTCACAGATCTTGTTTATTCTTGAATCAACTAAAGAATGTCAGGCTGATTTATGAAACCAAATATGTATTAATGATAACAGTTAAAACATTATTTTGATGTTCAAATCTTAAAAAGGACATACAGATGATGTTCTAGAATAAAGGTTAGTAAAATGACCTGATACAGATCAAGCTGCTGTTTGTTTTTGTCAATAAAACCTTCGAAGGCTGCTTTAGCACTATGGCTGAGTTAGGTTGTTTTAAGGAGACTATGCAGCCTGAAAAGCCTTAATATCCTTACTATCAGACCCTTTAACCAAAAGTGTTTGCTGACCTGTTCTGCAGAGCACTTTGAATCACAGATGGCAACTGAGTGGAAAAGTAGCATAGTGCTGTGTTGTATTAGGAGGAGCACTATACTTAAAATTAACACCTGGTTGTAGTTATTGCTTATTTATTTATTAATACTAAGACATTTGGTGATTTATGTGCTTCTCAGAGAACATTAATTACCCACTTATAAAATAAGGATCTTTCAACTCTTTAATTGCTATAAAATTCTGCTCTTCAGTAGCTATCTTAAGTGCCTGCCGGGATAGAGGGTCTTCGGAGGTCTGTGCCACCTTTAAACTTAAGATTCTGTGTAACAAACATTTGTTTTTTTTCTTTATTTTAGCCTGCTAGATTAAAGCATTTTAGTATGGCACCAAGACACTGTGAAGAGATGATACCTCCTGAGAGACCCAGAGTAGCTTTCCAGACTCCTCTTCCTCCTTTATCTGCCCCACCTGTCCCACCCATCCTATCAGTTCATTCAGCCCCTTCTCAAAATGAAGATTTGCACAGTGGACTCAACAGCACCCTTGGTGAAATGGTGCCTCCCAGGTGCTTGTTTAAAATGTTTTGTGTTTGGGACTTAGGTAAGGTATTGTAGTCCATGTTTAGAAGGATATGCTAAAGCAGATGATGTTGTCTTTCAGAGATTTTATTACTAGCTTTGTGACAGAATTCTCTTGATACTCCTTGCCATTGCTATTCTTCTTGCTACTGTTCTAAAAGCAGGAGAAATCCTTATTTCTTTTATTTAAAGAGAGTTAATATTTTAGAATGAATTAGTAAGTACATTTGGGTATTGCATTTTATATTGTAACATTTTCAGTATCTTTTAACATATAAAAGCTATGCATTGTTTAGTTATTTCCACTTGGCAAACATTGAATTATTTTTTCAACTTATACAGAAAAAATTTCTCTTCTGGCACATATATTAACTTTTATTTCCTTCAGTTCTCTCTGTGATTACTCAGGGGCTATTGGGATTTTAAGTCTGTAATTCATATTTAAAGATGTCATTTTTATAGGTAAACTGCATCATGTTATACTGGACTATATATAAAGAAAATCCTGATAACACTGATGTCTTCTGGTCTATACTTTCTTTTTGGAGTTATCAATCTTACTTTTTGCCTATGATTAATGTATTAATTATAGGAATATACTTAAGTATGTAAATGGTTTTCTTAACAGTTTAACACATTTCTTTTTCTGGGCTATCTTTTCTTCCTTTCACCTGGATGTGACCTTGTTTTTACTACTGACAAATTGTAGGGCTTTTCTTAATGTATATGTCAGGTTCTTTAATGAGTTCCCTACTCAAAAAACCAAGGAATTGGAATTACAGAGCCATTTAGTGGTTTCAGCATTGTGTTACGGGTTTAAATGGTTGACTTTCATGGGAATTTATGCAAACCACACCTTTGTTGAACTTCAATTTTCTCATTTGTAAAAGTTATAGTAATATTTTTCTTGCCTATAATTACAGGGATGTTCTGAAGATTAAATCTTGTTACATAAATACAACATTTAGGAGTTGCTACAGCTCCCTTTCAAAACAGTTATTTGCATTTTTTGCTAATGTGTCTTTGAAATGTGAATGGTAAGGTTAGGCACACTGAGTTACTAATAAATGTGAAAAATATTCACTACTGAAGAGAGCATTCATATGTGAAAATATTCTAGTTTGATTCCTTTTTCTTTCTGTTCATCTAAGTTATTTGCCTTTGTCATTTTTATTATTGAAAAATATGGGGGCTAGAAAGATGTCTCAGCGGTTAAGAACATCGACTGTTCTTGTAGAGGAGCTGAGTTCCATTCCTGTTCCTAGCACCTACATGGTGGATAACAAGTTCAGCACTCTAGTTCAGGGGATCTGATGCCCTCTTCTGGCCTCCATGGGTGTTGCATACAAGTTCACTTTCGCACTGGAAAAACACTCAGACACATAAAATAAAAAAGAAAAATGCTATATTGGTAGGTATACACAGCTGCTTTCTACTCAGTAAAGAAATGCCGAAGTATAAGTTTTCATAAATTTTAAATTTATGAAATATTAAAGATTATATAATGACATTGCTGATTTTCAAGTAATTGTATTGCATATTATACTTGACTTCTTGTGAACAGTATATTTTACAGGTAAAAAATATACCCATTTGGGCTGGGGAGATAGTTCAGTTGGTAAAGTACAAAAAAGCTGGATGTGATGGGATCCCAGCTTACAATCCCAGTGCTTGGGGTGGGGGCTCGTGTGTGAAAATGGGTGGATATCTGGGGCTTGCTGGCCACCCACCCAGCCTGGCCTAATCAGTGAGCTCTTGGCTAATGAGAGACCTTGTCTTAAAAAACAAAGTGGAGAGTTCCTAAAGAACACTCAGGCACCTGCACACATACGTACGTGCACACACGTGTCTTTTCTCCCACACAGAACCATCTGTAGTCATGAAGTGTTGGAGTTCTTTGCCTTCTCTCTGCCCTTTCTCTGTCTGTGACCATCTTCATTCATCACAGGCCTCAAACATTTCCTCTTCTATGAAGTATTCTGAGCTTTCTTCCCATCTTAGGAGTCTAAAGTCCCTGCTCTAGATTCCCTAGCATTCTCCATCTATTTGCCTTATGTTCTTTACTGCTGTGCTTTTCTAATTGCTTATATTTCTGTATTACTGAGGGACAGGGAACATATCTCTTTTCATTTGATACTGGCATCTAATGCCTGTTGGACATTAATTGATTACAGTATCAAATTGTTTTTGTCTTACTTAAATGAGGTACCTGAAGTTGTAAGTTATATGTTGTTTGCTTTTTGATTCATAATTTTCTTGAAGAATTAGAACAATTTTTTTTCTAAACTAGTAATTGAATTCCAGTAATTTTTTTGCCAAAGAATTAGAAATATGAGAATAACTTTTCATTTTTCTTTTGCTATAGGATTGTACCTCTGCCTCCTCCTCCCCTCCTACCACCTTTGGCTGCTAACTATCGAACACCTTATGATGATGCATATTATTTTTATGGTGCCAGAAATACTTTGGATCCCAGTATTGCTTATTGTAAGTGGTCTGTAAACACCTTTCTAGTGGTTTTAGTAAGGATCATTGGTTTTATGCAAGCAACAGTATATAAGTAAAAAAATACAAGTTCATTTGACTCAAATAGTGTATACTTATTGACAGAAAATTCATACCTACTGTCAAATCCATTTTTGTTAAAATACTTGAAAAGGGTGCTTTATGAAGAAAAGGTTTGTTTTAGTTTGTTTAGGTTTGTTTTACCATTTATGCTCAAACCATATATGCAGGGTAAGCATAAATGTGTATCTCTCTGTGATCTCTTTCTTCTCTTTGTAAGACTCATCAGGATTCAGTCATGGATTTGAATCTTAATAATTTGATCACTTCTTAAAGATCTCACCTCTACATACTATAATCTAATTAAGTTTCTAGTGGGGTATAAGATTTTGTGAGTTAAACTCCTGCATGAGTTTTGGAGAACAAACCATAGCAATACCCATTTTAAAGTGCAATTCCTGATAAAGGCAGGAGTTATTTCCTTTTTACCCAGAGTTAAGAAGTAATTATTTTGTATTTACATTTTGGTCTTTTTAAAAACCTTTTGTTCTTTGTTAACTCTTACATTTTAAAAAATATTTATTACTTTTATTTTATGTGTATGAGTGTATTACATGCATGTATGTAAGTGTACTCATGTAGTGCAGTGCCTGCAGAGGACAGAAGAGGGCATTGGATCCCCTGGAACAGGAGTTACAGTTATTAGCTACCATGTAGTGCTGGGAATCTAACCCAGGTCCTCTGATTGCTGAGCCAACTCTCTAGCTTGTTCTTTGTTAACTCTTAACAAAGAAGGATATACAGAATGCTTGGGGAAAGCATTCTGTATTTTTTTCCTTTAGGGATAAAGTGTTACTAAGATTCTGAAACAAGCCAGGCATGGTGGTGCACACCTTTAATCCCAGCACTTGGGAGGCAGAGGCAGGCAGATCTCTGTGAGTTCAAGGCCAGCCTGGTCTACATAGTGAGTTCCAGGACAGCTGGAGCTACAGGGAGACACTGTCTCAAAAAGACCAAAAAAAAAAAAAAAAAAAAAAAAAAAAAAAAAAAAAAAGATTCTGAAACAAATGTGTTCTTTCTTTCCTTCTCTCTTGAAGATGGTTCGGGAATGATTGGAGGACAACCTGCCCCTTATGTCTCTGCCCCTGTCACCCACCAAGTAGCACAACCTATTGTGTAAGTCTTTAGTTAAAATCCTTGAGAAACGTTTAGATCCATGTTTGTTACAGCACTGTTCAACGGTAATAAAGTTATTCAATCTGCCTTGGTGTCTGTTCACTGATGAATGGATAAAGAAAATGTGATATATATATTCATTGTTTTTTACAACTACAAAAAATAATAAAACTATGTCATTTGCTTAAAACTATGTACAACATGAGGGCTAGAGAGATGGCTCAGCAGTTAAGAGCACTGGCTGCTCTTGCAGAGTACCCGGGTTCATTTCCTAGCACCCACATGGTAGCTAATAACCATCTGGAACTCCAGTTCCAGTGGATCTGATGCCGTCTTCTGGCTTTCACAGGCATTCCATGATCATGGTACATTTACATACATGCAGGCCAAACACCCACACATGTAAAATAAGAAATATTTAAAAAATTTAAAAATATAAATATAAAATATTTAAAAATAATTAAAAAAAACCCCCAAGTTCATGTGCCTGGCTTTATTTCTTTTGTGGATCCCTGTGTAAATTACATGTATATGATGGTGTAATGTATAAATATACATATATGTGTGTGCGTGTGTCTAAAAAATAATCCTTTACTTCCTTTTAATTGTGTGAAAATATGCATCATAAAAATTTCCAGCTTAATCATTTTAAAGGGTGTTTGTACTAGGAGTATTTTGTCAACTCATAATATTATATACCCATCTCCAGAATTCTTATAACGTAACACTCTGTACTGGTTATACAGAAATGGTGGGATTCCCCCATTTTTCCTCGTCATCTGCCTAGTAACGATCATTCTGTTACCTATTTGTGATTTCAATTACTCCAAATACCTCATATGAATACTCAGACATTATTTATCTATGACTGACTTAGTTCACTTAGCATAGTGCCCTTAATTCTCATCTATGTTACATGTCAGAATTTCTTTAAGGTTGAATAATAGTACATTGTATTGACATGCCATTAGTTTTCATTATTCATTTATCCACTGCCAGTCCCTTGGGTTGCTTTTATCATTTTAACTGTTGTATTATTGCTCTTATCATGATTGTGCAAATATCTCTTAAAGACTCTGTGTTCAGCTCTTATGGGTATATAACCAGATATGGAATTATTATATCTTTGGGAGTCAGGTATGGTGGTGCACACCTTGAATCCCAGCACTTGGGAGGTAGAGTTCAAACCCAGTCTGTTCTACATAGCAAATTCCAGGCCAGCTGGGGCAACAAAAAACAAAACCCAAACCAGAATTCTTTTTTGAGGATCTCCCACACTGTTTTCCCCAGTTAGGTGTACCATTTTACCTTCTCACTAATAGTGTGCAAGGGTACCAATTTCTCTACATACTTGCCAAGAGTTGCTATTTTCTTTTATTTGAAATTAACTACCTTTATAGGGGTGAGTTGGTGTTTCATTACATGTGTGTTAATGTGTGTGGGTGCCCATGCATGTGGGTGCCCATGTATGTGGAGGCCAGAGGTGGTGTTTCTCAGCAGCTGGTTGTTTCTCAGGAGCTGCCTACTTGGGGTTCATCAAATAGGCTAGATCGACTAGCCTTTGAGCTCAAGTGATCCACCAGTCTTCACTTCCCCATTGCTAGGATTACAGTTTTGCATTGCCATACCTGGCTTTTTATGTGGGTGATGGGAATCAAACTCAGATCATCATGCTAAGGTGGTGTCTTAGTTTCTTGTTGCTGTGATAAAATACCCTGACAAAAGCAACTTAAGAGAGAAATGATTTATTTTGGTTTATAGCTCTAGAAGGATACAGTTCATCATGAGAGGAAGAAGAAATGGCAGCAGTCAGGGAAGGTGTGGTGGTAGGAGTGGGAGGCTGGCTGGTCACATTGCACCTGCACTCAGGAAGCACAGATGGATACTTTGCTCAGCTCACTTTCTCCTTTTTAATAAAGTCCAGAATTTCAGCCCAGGGAATAGTGCCACCCCTAGTGGGTAGATTTCCTCCCCCATAAGATCTTAAGATTCTTCTTCATTCTTTTGTATGTGTGTTTCCAGTTTTCCCTGAACCATTTGTAGAAGAGACCATCCTTTCACCATTGAATGGTCATGGTGTCATTTTGAAAAATCATTTGATCATATATATGAAGCCTTATTTCTAGGCTCTCTACTCCATTCTCTTGGTCTATATGACTGTCTTTATCTCAGTACAACATTGTTATTGTGGCTTTGAACATTTTGAAATCAGGAAGTATGAGTCTTTCAACTTTGTTCTTTTATAATATTATTTTTGCTATTTTATATAAAATACCCAGAAAGAGCAATTCAGTGGAAACAGAAATCACACTACTTATTTAGGTTGCCCTGGTTTGTTTGGAAAGGATATAAAATCCTTTTTTGAGTATTGGAAATGTTATAAAACTAAAATTGGAGATTGTTGAAATATTCTGTAAATATTCTTAAAAAAATCATTGAATTGTATCCTTAATACCCCTATCATTTCCTCCCTTTTTTCCTTCTTGATCTGAATCCAGATATCTTTAAACCCTTTCTTTTTGGGGGACCAGAGAAGAATTTATAAATAAAGGTAAAGAATTTAAGTCAGGGCACAGGAGAGGTGGCTCAGCAGTTAAGAGCTTGCTGCGCTTGCATAGGATTCAGGTTTGATTCCCAGCACCCACATCATGTGGCCTACAATTCCCATGGCTCAGTTCCAGGGGATCTGACACCCTCTTCTGGGTTCTACAGGTACTCACATGTGGTGCTCATACAGACAAGCAGGCACACACACATAAAAATGAATTTTTTATTTTTAATTTTTTTCCTCCTCTTTTAATAATTGAGCTTTTTAAATTCTATATTTTCCAATCAAATCCAGACCCCCTCCCCCACCCTTGCCTCCCCCATCCCCCACCAAGCCCTATGCATTTTGCCATACATGCGAAGTCCTATTCATTCATTTGTACCCAAATGTCCTTCAATGTAACTGCATCCACTGGAGTCTAGTCAGCTCATCCAGTGGTTGTATGTAAGTCATACTCTTCCTCACCCAGCAGCAATCAGTCTCAAATAGTTCTCAGTCTAGTGCCAGCCCACCACCTATTTCTCACTTCCCCTTTGGGCCCTTGTTTAATTGAGCTGACATGGGTCCTGTTCTCAATGCCACCACTGCCACAGGTTCATATGAGCAAGCCTCCAGTCACCTGGAATTTTCTTAAAAAATGAAAAAGAGATTTTTGAATCAGAGTAAGGAGTGGGAGCTAGGAAGGAAGAGTGCAGTGGATATTGAGAGTGTTTGTACTGGGTGTAACTGAGGCCAGTGTAGTTGGAGAAATTGGGTTTACTTAGACAAATCTCAACTTTATTCATTTGCACAGCAGAGGCCCCTTGTTTTACAAACATAGAAGGTCAGTCAAAAAATATTTGCTCTGGCCCTTTTCAGCTTCTCTCTTTCCTACTCAAAGTGGACAACACAGATGTACTTGTTTTAGCTCAAGGAAAGATTATGAATAAATTAAACACATTAAAACTAAAATTTAAAGTAATATTCTGATTTTGGAAATGAGAAAGCTTTTACCTGGGATAGAACTTTTACTCTAAATATATTGTTTTATTTTTGAAATGGCTAGAAAGCAGTGTTATTAATTTTTATTTATTATTATTATTATTTTTTTAATTTAAAACATTTTATTTATTATTTTTATTTTAGCAATGCCGCAGAGGGCTTTGGATTCCCCTGGAACTGGAGTTAAGGATGGTTCGTAGCCACCATGTGGGTGCTGGGAATCAAACCAGGGTCCT
>NW_008356952.1:697155-703454 GCF_000622305.1 Nannospalax galili
TTTTTAATTTAAAACATTTTATTTATTATTTTTATTTTAGCAATGCCGCAGAGGGCTTTGGATTCCCCTGGAACTGGAGTTAAGGATGGTTCGTAGCCACCATGTGGGTGCTGGGAATCAAACCTGGGTCCTCTACAAGAGCAGTCAGTGCTCTTAACTATTGAGCCATCTCTCCAGCCCCTTATTTATTATTTTTTATGTGTATGAGTATTGTGCCTTCATGTAAGTGCATGTATGTAGTGCAGTACCTGTGCAAAGTGTATAAATCCTATGTGCACTGCTTGGTGACTTATCACAAGTATTTTTACTCCTATATGACTGTCCCCTATGTCAAGATACAGATCCAATAAACTTTAAAGTTCTTTGGATTAAGCATAGGCAGGAGAGAGTATTTTATGAGAGTCATGTGCTTACAGATTCCTCTTTGACTCAGAAAAATGCCTTTCTTTAAACAATTATTTTTTGTTATCGTTTATTTTGTGTGGGAATGTGCGTGTGTTTGTTCCATGGCATACATGCCACAGCATTCATGTGGAGGTCAGAGGACAACTTTCAAGAGTTGGTTCTCTCCTTTCCACCATGTGGGCTCCAGGAATGGAACTCAGGTTGTCAGGCTTGGTGACAGGTGCCGTGACCCACTGACCCATCTCCCTGGCTTTTTCTTTTTAAAGATGTTTTCATATGCTAGACTATCTCATAAGATTGTTATATTTTTTCTGAAATGTGCGCGTTCTTATAATAATGGGATTCAAATTATTTATTTGATATTAGGAATACAGTTGGACAGAGTAAACATAAAGTTACAAGTGATCGAGTGGTGAATTCAGGGCTGATTTTTGAAGATAAACCAAAACCTTCCAAGCAGTCACTTCAGTCTTATCAAGAAGCTTTGCAGCAGCAGGTACCCATTCACTCATTTTATACTGACTATCCAGCTTATAGCACAGTAGTCTCTCAGACCTCAGTGTGGTGAACAGGAAAAAAGTAAATGGGTAATATGGTAAGTTTTGAAGTAGATACCCTGGAATTCTTAGGAAGCATAGAATAGGATTGTCTGGGGGCAATTGGGAAGGTTTCATATGATTGTTGATATTTAAACTGCATATGTTAATAGGCATTCCTGGTATATTCAGGGAGTGGAATTGGTTTGGGGGAAGAGGCTGTAGCATTAGATTGTGTGGATTATGAAGGACTAGCTTATAAGCAGACTCAATTTTATCTTGTAAGAAAACTGAAGCCAAGAATAGTAAAATGATTAGTTGATATGAGCAGATCTAGCTTTTAGGACGAAGCTGTTTATTATCTGGACAATTGGAAAAAGAAATTTAAGCAGAAAAATCATTTTTATTTCTCTATGTCCTTTATTTATTCACTTTCTTATTTGTGTGTGTAGGCTCCTTGATTCTCCGGTGTGTATATGGAAGTCAGAGGATAACTTGTAGGAGTTGTTTCTCTCCTTTTACCTTGTAGGTTTCAGGAATCACCTCAGGTTGTCAGCTCGATTTTTTTTTTTTTTTTAAATCTTCTGAGCCATCTTGCTGGTTTAGTGACCTATTAATAGTTTCAGCCAAGAGGTGATAAGACCCTGATCCATATGGAGAAAAAGGGAGGATATCCAAGACACAGTTCTGTTTCATGGCCAGAACATCTATACAGGGATAAGAAAAAAACAGAAGACTTGAACATGATTCCAAGTGTTCAAATCAAGGAGACTTAGATCACAAACCAATAAGGAATACATTTTTAAGAAAGACAGTGGGTTCTGTTGTTTTTTATGTTGTTTAAAGTCAGTTTACTTAAGAGTAACTTTTGGGGGGTTGGGAAGTGGGAATCACCCTGAGAAGGTTCATAGTATTGATACATATCTAAATTAAAGTACTTTTCTGTAAAATTCCAACTAAATTTCTTTATAAAATACTATTTTTGTTGTTTCGTATTTTGTTTTTTTGAGACAGGGTCTCATATATACCAGGTTGGCCTTGAACTCATTGTGTAGTCAAGAGTGACCTTGAACTTCTGACCTCCTACTTTTACCTCCTGAGTGTTGGGATTACAGGCAGTACCCAGTTTTATGTGGCATAAAGGATTGATCCAAGGATGTCCTGCATGCTAGACAAGTGCTCTACCAGCTGAGATAGACCCTTAGCTCCTTGTATAATATATATATTTTAAAAATATTTTATTTACTATTTTTATTTTATGTATATGAATGTATTGCCTGCATGTATGTAAGTGCACCCATGTTGTGCAGTGCCCCTGGAGGTCAAAACATGGTGTTGGATCCCCTGGAACAGGAGTATAGCTGCTAGCCACCATATAGGTGCTAGGAATTGAAGCTAGGTCCTCTGGAAGAGCAGCCAGTGCTCTTAACCACAGAGCCATCTCTTCAGTCCAATTTTTAATGTAACTTCTATATGGGAAAACTTCTAGAGAGGTAGATTTTTAAAAAAAATTATAGAATTATTATAAATTTTTGTATGAGGGATTCTCCAGATACAAGACTGAATTTTGAAATTTGGAATATGGTTTTGAATGAACATATTAAAAATATCAGTGATAGCCAGATGTGTGGTGTTCGCCTTTAATCCCAGCACTTGGGAGGCAGAGGTGGACAGATCGCTGTGAGTTCAAGGCCAGCCTGGTCTACATAGTGAGATCCAGACCATTTCAGGCTACAGGGAGACCCTGTCTCAAAGTCTCAAAAAAAGAAAAAAAAAATCACTGATAAAGCTCATTTTCCCAATTTAAGAAGTTAGTTTTTTTGGTGCGTATGGTACTGGGATTGAACCCAAGGCCTTGCACATGCCAGGCCAACACTGTACTGGCTAAGGTGTATACCTGACCTGAGAAGTCTTATTCTACATGTGTGATAACATCTCAGGTTGCAGTGGAGTAAAAGAGTGTCTTAATTTCCCTTGCATAAGGCTTTGAGTTAAAGACTTCCTTTAAAAAAGGGGGGCTGGCGGGGTTGGGGATTTAGCTCAGTGGTAGAGCGCTTGCCTAACAAGCACAAGGCCCTGGGTTCGGTCCTCAGCTCTGAAAAAAAAAAAAAAGACAAAAAAGGGGGGCTGGAGAGATGACTCAGTGGTTAAGAGCACTGGCAGCTCTTGCAGAGGACTAAGATTGATTCCCAGCGCTCACATGGCAGCTAACAACTGTCCTTAACTCCAGTTCCAGGGAAATTTGATGCCCTCTTCTGACCTCCACAGGTGCTGCATGCCACAAGTGCACTTACATATATGTGGGCAATATGCTCATGCACATACAATAAAAATAATAATATAAAATATTAAAAAAGACTTCTTAAAAATATAGAATCTTGTTCATTTCCTCTCCTTATATCCGTGGAGAGCGATCTTGTGCTTATACTTGGTGATAAGAATATATTAATTTCATGTGCTTTTATAAAACTACTTAGAGCAGAATAGCATGCCCCCCCCAAACCTTCAAACCTTCACCCTCTGAATTCTGGAAATAGACTTTGTTCAGCCAGTACAGTCTGATGAGGCAGAGAGTGGACTTTGTGACTTGGAAGTTCCAATGAAAGAGTAGATGAGAAAGAAAAATAGGGAGAACCCAGGGGACTGGTGAGTTAGAAAGGGAATGCTCAGATGGAAGTGGGGAGAGAAGGGGCAATTGGTTGGGTCTCAAGTGACTCTACTGCCTGGGAAGGTTTCTGGTGACATGATGGGAGGAACAGCAGTTGTATATTCCAGCCATTCAAATAGTTTTTTAGTTTAGTCTTACTGTGATTTTTAACTTTATAGGGAAGTTTACTGAAAAAAAAACTCTACAGCTTACTTTTCCAACCAGAAAAATAAAATAATAGTAATGCTTGTCTCAGCCTACTAGTCCACACTTACTCTAAGTATATCTTATGCTGTCAAGATTCGGGAAAGAGAAGCAAGAAGGAAGAAAGAGCGTGAAGAAAAAGAAGAATATGAAGCTAAATTGGAAGCTGAAATGCGAATTTACAACCCTTGGGGGAAAGGTGGAGGTGGTGCTCCTCTCAGAGATGCCAAAGGAGATCTGATAAGTATGCTGCTTCTGTGAGCTTGTTTTTAAGGTGGATTTATTTCCAACATTTTAGAAGAGGAGAGTAGAAAGAGGTGGGAATCATAGACTGTTTAATGAGATTTTTGTTACCTGAGCTTAATACAAAGGAAGTATTTTGATTATAAATACAGTAGTGGTTAGAAAGCCTTTCTTGTGCAGAATATTGCAGATTTTCCATTCTTTGATGATAGTAAGAACTGCAGAGAAGAGTTAATTGGTGCTTATCCAAACTAGCACTTAGAATATTTTCTTGCTTTTTAATAAAAGCGCATAATGTAAGACTAATAAATAGCTAGAGTAGTTTAAGAAGAGATCTGGGATTTTTTTTTTTTTTTTTGTCTTTTTGAAGCAGGGTCTCCCTGTAGCCCCAATTCTCCTAGAACTCACTATGTAGACCAGGCTGGCCTTGAACTCACAGAGATCTGCCTGCCTCTGCCTCCCAAGTGCTGGGACTATAGGGGTGCACTACCACGCCTGGCTTTGAGATCTGTTTTTAATTCATTTATGGGGTATACTTGCTCAATTCATAGTCTCCTTTAGGGGGAAAAAGACTTGATCTGAGAACTTTCTGACAGGTTGCAGAGTTATGTTCCTATATTTTAAAATAATAATTAAAAAAATTTATTTTATGTGTATGTGTATTTTGCCTGTATGTATATAAGTCCACTACATGCATGCAGTTACTGCAGAAGCCAGATGATGATGCTGGCTCCCTTGGAACTGGAGTTACTGATGGTTGTTAGCCACCATGTAACTGCAGGGAACTGAACCCTAGTCCTCTGCAAGAGCAGCCAGTGCTCTTAACCACTGAGTTTTCTTTCTAGCCCCATGTTCATTTATCTTTTTGTTATGTGCTCTTAACATTTTTTTTGATTTAGTAAGCACACAAACACTAAAAAATTATTATATACTATTTGAGATAGTTTTTGACTAGCTTGTCACTAAGTAGAATAAAAGTAGAATAAATATAATGGGATTTGGAAAATTGTTTTAGTTAGAAATGAGATAGAAATGATAAAGGATGAAAAGGATATATTAAAATGCTAAAAATGTAGATTTCATGTTGTTAAGTGGTGGACATCAATCAAAAGATTGATAGATACTGAATAATCAGAATTCTTGTGAATTATGCCTTTTATTCTTTGAATATATATATATATTTAAACTTTATTTTTTTTATTTTATTGTATTCATGTATTGCCTGGTAAGTGCACCTGTGTCGTGCAATGCCCGCAGAGGTCAGAAGAGGCTGTTGGATCCCCTGGGACTGGAGTTACGGACATTAGCTGCCATGTGGGTGCTGGGATTCGAACCCAGGTCTTCTGCAAGAACAACCAGTGTTCTTAACTGTTGAGCCATCACTTCAGCCCCTGAATATATTTTAAGATATACTTGAACTCACTTAAATTAGTAAGACAACTTTTCCTTCAAATAATTTGTTCCTTTTTATATCATTACTTCATAAATACTTCTTCATGGGTTTAGAAGACTAGAACTCTTGTTTTTACTTTTATTTTATTTAAAACAATTTTTTAAAAATTTATTTTTTATGTGTATGCATATATTGCCTGTGTGTAGGTAAGTGCACCTGTGTCGTGCAATGTCTGCAGAGGACAGAAGAGGCTATTGGATCCCCTGGAACTGGAGCTATGGACAGTTGTTAGCTGCCATGTGGGTGCTGGGATTCGAACCCGGGTGTTCTGCAAGAACAACCAGTGTTCTTAAGAGGATTTTAACATCAATTTGGCTCAAAGTTTAGGTTTCATTGTGCCCAGGAGGAGGACATGGGATAAGTGTATTACTAGTTGTAACTAAAGGAAATCTCAGTCATGAATTGTTAGAAATATATTACATACCATAAGAGAGACCCTTCAGTGGATGAAACACTGGGAGTAGAGTAATTCCCCAGGACTTTTCAGGACAGTTCTAAACAATGTAAATATGATAAAATATGATATTCTTTAAAAAAATATTTTTTTATTATTTAAAGGAAATCTGAATTGTTAGAAATATATTACATACCATAAGAGAGACCCTTCAGTGGATGAAACACTGGGAGTAGAGTAATTCCCCAGGACTTTTCAGGACAGTTCTAAACAATGTAAATATGATAAAAGATAAAATTCTTTAAAAAAATATTTTTTTATTATTTTGATTTTATGTGTATGAGTATTGCCTCTGTGTGTGTAAGTGCACCCATGTCATGCATTTCTCACTGAGGTCAGAAGAAGGCTCAATGGATA
>NW_008356952.1:710220-713923 GCF_000622305.1 Nannospalax galili
CCAAGGATGTCATGTTCCTGATGCATTATCTTTGAAGGTCCCCAAAATAATTCTTTTTTAGGGTAGAATATCTATTTTGAAAAGACTCAACTTGGGTTGGGCTGGGCTCTATTAGCTCTCACAGATGTAGGTCACCCAAATTCCTCTTAGCTTTCCCTTAAATCTACAGATTGCCTGGAACAGGTGACCTTGGAGGGGCTTTTGACTCTGTGTTCTGTGACAGCATCAAACCATCAGACCTAGATCTAGAAGCACTGACTATCTCTGCACACTTTACTCTTGCTCTGAAGAGTTAAGGCTTTTAAAAATATTTGTTCATTATTTTAATTTTATGTGTATGAGTGTATTACCTGTATGTAGGTGCAATACCTGTGGAGGTCAGAAGGTGGCGTTGAATCCCCTGGAACTGGAGTTTTAGACAGTTGTTAGCCACCACATGGGTGCTGGGAATTGAACCTGGGTCCTCTCTTCAAGAACAGCCAGTGCTCTTAACTACCAAGCCATCTTTCTAGCCCAATACCTGACTCTTTTTTGAGACAGGGTTTCCTTTTAATTCCAGCTGGACTGGAACTCACAATGTAGACCAGACTGGCCTCATTCTCACAGAGATCCACCTGCCTCTGTGTCCTGATTCCTGAGATCACACACATGCCACCATACCCAGCAACAGCTTGACTCTTAACTTTAGTTTTAAAGAGTAGGCTGGAACTCTTATTAATCTTGTCCTTTCATTCCTAAGCCTAAAACATCTCATGCACACAGTGTCAAATATTCTTCAATTTTAATTGTTTTCAATGACAGTACAAATATGAATGTGCTGTTTCCAATGTTTATAATGAAAATTCTCAGGAAAACCCACATTCATTCACTGTCTTAGTTGGAGGACAAATTGAGTTCCAAAATCAAGGTTGCGTGCTCAGGTCGGAAGAACACATGACTCAGTGAGCTTGTATGCAATAGCTTTTGGGTTGCAAAGTTAAGTAAAAATCATTAGATTCTGTCCATTTTGTAAAAGTTATTTCTACACATTGCTGATGTACATAACTTTTCTGAAAGTTAGATACCTATGTACATGTCCATTAAATGACATTCTCAAAATAAGAAAATTATAAGGAAGAACTTGCCAGGGGTTATAGATAGGAATATGAATCGTTACAAAGAGATTGTAAGATGGATTTTTTTGTGATGGAACTTTTCTGTGCCTTAAGTATACAGTGATTGTAGAGGTGTTACCTGAAATGATGCATGTATTCAATTTTCAACAAAACTATATACCAAGAGAAATAAGTGAGTAGAAGCAGAATTAAAACCATAAAATTAAAAGTTTGACTTTAAAGATTGTGGAGGTGTGATACTACATTATGATGATACCTGAAACAGAAAGTCTGACTCTTAGAATCCATTAAAACCAAGAGTGTGGCCTGGTCTGTTCTGAGAACTTGTTCCTCCTGATTTCTCTTGGAACTCTTTTCCAGTGAAGGCCTTGCTTTGTTTTGTAGCAGTCCATTGAGCATGAAATGGGAAAGGAAAAGTGGAACCTTGTCTTACCAGAGAAAGATTTTTTGACTCCTACTGACTCAGAACAGCATACATAACCACAAACAGATGTAACCACTCTCATCCCATCTGTTGTGTGTTACACATGAGACAATTCATTGCTTCCTATTATACTCAGTATTTGCTACTTTCAGCCCTTGATATTTCACAACATAAACACACATTATTCTGGATTGAGGGCATGGAAAGATGTGAGGGACTAAAGCTATATGTTTAATTTATAAAAGGAGTCTAGGGCCTGGTAGGCTTGTTTACATTGTAAATAAGCTGAGATAGTGTCTCAGAAACGTAATTCGCACAGTTCTCCCTTGTTTGTTTTATAAAAGAAGCATGCCTGTATTTGTCACAGAAGACATGCCCAGTAAAGTCATTCCCACAAAAGATGTCTGGAAATCTCTCGTAGTTCTAATTAGAGGCATGGCTAAACATTTCTTAATATATATTTAATCAAATGTCATATTTTATGTTGTATTTATTGTAGTTAGATTTGTCAGTTTTGAAATGTAAAATGTCTACTGAGATAAAATTATTAGTGACTTTCGATAACTGGTTCAGTAATCACTTCTACCATACTTAAGATGTAGAATTACTTCCAGTACTGGAAAAAGTTCCCTGTGTCCCTTTTTGGCAGTCCTCTTCCCCACCCATTTGCCACTGTTAACCTTTGATCTGCTTTTCCAGAGTGATAGTACTGCCTTTTTTTTTTTTTTTTTTTTTGGTCTTTTGAGAAAGGGTCTCCCTGTAGCCCCAGCGGTCCAGTCCTGGAACTCACTATGTAGACCAGGCTGGCCTTGAACTCACAGAGATCCGCCTGCCTCTGCCTCCCGAGTGCTGGGATTAAAGGCGTGCCCCACCACGCCCGGCTAGTACTGCCTTTTAATTTTTACAAATTTTCTTTCAGCATAATGTTACATGATTTATTCATTGTTTTTCATATTTATTTATTTATTTTTCTTTTTGGTCTTTTTGAGACAGGGTCTCCCTGTAGTCCCAGCTGGCCTGGATTTGCTGTGGAGACCAGGCTGGCCTCGAACTCACAGAGATCTGCCTGCCTCTGCCTCCTGAGTGCTGGGATTAAAGGCGTGTGCCACCATACCCGGCTTCATATTTCTTTTTAAAAATATTTTATTTGCAGGGTGTGGTGGCACATGTCTTTAGTCCCAGTACCCGGGAGGCAGAAGCTGGTGGATCTTTCTGAGTTCAAAGCCAGCCTGGTCTACACAGTGAATTCCAGGACAGCTGGGGCTACAGGGACCTTTAAAGAAATACTGATATGCCTCAAATACAAAGGAAAGACGCACTTCCAAATTATTCTTTAAATTCAGTATTTTATTATATATATATATATATGTATTGCCTACATGTGTATAAGTGCACCCGTGTCATGCAGTGCCTGTGGAGGTTGGAAGAAGGTGTTGGATTCCCCTGGAATTGGGGTCACACACAGCTGTTAGCCACCATGTGTGTGCTGGGTATTTAACTTGGGTCCTCTGCAAGAGCAGTCAGTGCCCTTAACCATTGAGCCATCTCTCCAGCCCTATTTTGCATATTTCACTAGCTAATTTCTTTTTGTTACTGAATAGCATTACATTATTTGGAGGTACCACAATTACTCCTCTGCTTACCGGTTGATAAACATTTGGATTGTTTTCAGTTTAAGTCCACTATGAGTAAACTACTATGGGCATTCACTTATAGGCTCATCTGTGAATGGAAGTTTTTGTTTCTTTTGGGTTAAATGCTTAGGAATGGACTCAGTTGTTTATATAGTGCTTTTTACTTTGTAGGAAACCATCAGACTGTTTTCAGAGTTGCTTGTGCCATTTTTCATTCCTACCAGAAAATCACAAAATTTCTAGTTCCTTTGAATGCTCATCAATACTTCAATTTGTAGATCTTTAGGTTTTAGCCATTCTGTGAAATGTAAAGATATTGCAGTTTTTTTTAAGTAAAACTTTTTAATGTGAAATGACCTTAAGACTTAAACAGAAGAGTTGCAAAGATAATAGTTTCCATTAATTCACTCAATTTACATTAATGTTAACATTTCTATAATCAGGGCACAATGACCCAAACTAGAAATAACATTGGTACAGTATTATTAGTGAAATTGTAGGCATTATGTAGATTTTACCAGTTTTCTTCT
>NW_008356952.1:715727-717878 GCF_000622305.1 Nannospalax galili
CCTTGTTCCAGGGATTCTCTGTCATTAACTTCTGATTCCAGCCAGGCATCTGTGACTACTCAGCATTTTTGTGCATTGTTAGGATCTGAACTCTGGTCCTCTGCTTTAACCACTGAGCCATCTTCCCAGCCCTTTTCCTTTTTTTTTTTTATTGGCATGTTTAGTACAAAGAATGGGTTTCATTGTGACATTTTCATCCATGTGCATAACGAACTTTGATTATATTCTCAACCCCATTACGTTTTTGCATTTCTTTTTCCTTCCTGCAGTTCCCCTTCCTCTTCCCAAACAGCATCTCTTCTACTCTCATGTCTTCCTTTTTATTTGTTCCACTACCATAATTGAGACATTGATGCTTCCTGGGTGGTTGCCATCTCCTTACTCCTTCATTGTCCTTTGTTTTTCACAGCCATGCCATAGTGCTTATCAATCTCTGACCAGTTTTGTGTGCCTTCCTTATGCAAAGGTCACTGACAACTCTAGAGGTTTATGCTCAAGTTTATTTTCTTGCCATTCCACTTACTTGCTTTATGATCTATGAGCAAATGGATTTACTTCAATTTTCTCACATATTATACTGTGGTGAAAATAGTTAATGTTTAGTATATAAAAATGTTTAGTATATAAAATGATTAATGTTGCTTGCCTTTGTGATGTTTCATATTGTCAGCTTGCTCGGAATATAAACCACCTAAGAGACTAGTAAATCATACCTCTTCTTGCATCTGTGAAGGAGTTTCCAGAAATGTTTGGATCATATGGGTTCTGACCTAATAATAAATTATCCCCTTGATGGCTTCATAATATGATGGCATTATTAGGAGGTAGCAAACAAACAGGAGTTGGGTCTTTGGAGGGGATAGGGCATTAGGACCATATCTGCACTGGTGCCTTTTTGTATTTCCTTTCCTCTGCTTCTGCACCTTGATATGAGCTGCTTGATTATGCCTTCCTCACCTGAACTGTACCATCTGAAAATGTGAGCTAAAGAAATCCTTCTAACCGCTCTCATCACTTTTTAAATATTATATATATATATATATTTTTTTTAGACTTATAAAGTCTAATTTTCATCTCCAAATGTTCTTCAGCGTGGATCTATCCCCTGGAGCCTGGTCAACTTACCAAGAGTCCCATGCTTGAAAGAGACTGTATCTGCCCCTCTTAACAGTCATAGAATATGACACCTATATCCAATTTCTGCTTCCTAAGCCTCAGGGGTCATTGTGGAACAGGGTGTGGAGAGGCTGTAAGAGCCAGAGGTGGTAGGTGACCACAAGGAAACAGAGTTTTCCAGACAGCTGGTCAGTTACTCATATGAACTCAACAACAACGACAGCAAGTCCCATGCAAGCTCAAACCATAAAAGATCCCAGCAGCTTAGACACGAAGAAGTGGGTACAAAGCTCCAATCACACCCAAGAAAACTGTGGCCACAGATTCCATTTTCTTAAATGAGTCTTTTTATTTTTTACATGGCATTGGGATTGTACTCAAGGCCTTGTACATGCTAGGCATCTTGGAGCTATATCCCTAGTCTAAAAATTGATTTTTCTTTTTGGTAAAATGGGTTATATAGATGAAAATAAATCTATAAAGGTAAGTGCTTCCAATGGTGAATATGGAACAGGGATCATGAGTCTGGGATAGCCGAGAGCTGTCTTGGATGGCTTCTGTTGTCACCTTCACACTTTGGTAGACAGAACTTCAACTGAGACATTTCCTCCATTGGATTGGCCCATTGCCAAGTCTGTGGGGCATTTTCTTGATTATTGACTGATGTCAGAGGTCTCAGACCACTGTGGGTGGTGCAACCCCTGGGCAAGTGATCCTGGGTTGTATAAGAAAGTAGGCTGGGCACAGGTCAGAAAAGCAAGCCACTAAACTGCATTCCTCCATGGTCTGTGCTTCAGCTCCTGCCTCCAGGTTCCTTCCCTGGCTTCCCTCAATGATGAGCTGTGACCTGGGAGATGTAAGATAAAATAATACCATGGATAACTTAAACTCTTTGCTCCTCAAGTTGTTTTTTGGTCAATGTTTTTTTTAAATCATCAATAGAAAGTAACCTTGGGTTATAGAGCTGTTGTAGCAGTTAAAGGCTCAGGCTCACAACCAAACCAGGACAGGAGCCTTCAAATATTTGGGGAAGCG
>NW_008356952.1:725777-733185 GCF_000622305.1 Nannospalax galili
GTCTTTTTGAGACAGGGTCTCCCTGTAGCCCCAGCTGTCCTGGAACTCGCTATGTAGACCAGGCTGACCTTGAACTCACAGAGATCCGCCTGCCTCTGCCTCCTGAGTGCTGGGATTAAAGGTGTGCGCCACCATGCCTGGCCTTTTAAATATATTTTTAACTTAAAAATATTTGTGTGAATATATTACCTGCATGTATGTAAGTGTACCCATGTTGTGCAGTGCCCACAGAAGTCAGAAGAAGGCATCGAATCCCCTGGAACTGGAGTTATGGATGGTTGTTAGCTGCCGTGTGGGTGCTTGGAATCGAACCCAGGTCCTCTGCAAGAGCAGCCAATGTTCTTAACCACTGAGCCATCTCTACAGCCCTCCATTTTTATTATTTTTGAGACAGGGTCTCATTTATCTCAGGCTAGCCTCAAACTCCAGCATGACCTTGAACTTCTAATCTTTCTCCCTCTTCCAGGGTACTGCTATTACAGGCATATGTCACCATGCACCAGTTTATGTGGTGCTGGGGATCCAACCTAGTGTCTCATACATGCTCTACCAATGTCTCTAGCCCTTTTCCTCCCTTTTGTTTCTTTCACAGTAGCAAGGAAATTTAACTGAATATATCATTGTTACTAGTGCTATTTCAGTGAATTCCAAAACTCTATCATCTACAGAAAAAATGAGGACTATTGGAATGTGTTTTAGACTATTCTGGAATAGGCATCTAATCTAGTTTTCTTTCTCTTTCTCTGTCTCTGTCTCTGTCTCTCTCTGTCTCTCTCTCTCTCTCTGGGGTATATGTACATTTTCATGTGGGTTGTATATATGTGTGTGGTGGAGCCGGAGGTCATCACTGGGTGCATGCCTTGATTGCTCTGTTATTTTTGAGACAAGGTCTTTCACTGAACCTGGCACTCACTGATTGTACTAGACTGTCTGGCCAATGAGTTTCAGGGATCCTCCTCTCTGTGTAGCCCCACATTTCCAACCCTGGGGTTACAGATATGTGCCACTATGCCTGACTTTTAATGCCAGTGCTACAGATCTGAATTCATGTCCTCATGCTTGCTTGGCAGGTACTTTACTGACTGATGTAGCTCCTCAGCCCAGAATCTACAGTTTGCTATTGCATTGCTCATTGTTCTTTCACATGTGCTTTGTGCTTCACTCAATTCTTCATATTTAACTCCATTGGAGCATTTTCTCACATTTTCCCTCCCTCCCTCCCTGTGTGTTATATGTGAATGTGTTTGTGTATGTATATGTGTGCACTGACATGTCTGTAGGTGCAGGGGCATGTGTCCTGGCAGTCAGAGGACAATCTCAGGTGTCTGTCCTCTTTCCACCTTTTTTGAGACAGGATATGTTTATTGCTGAGTAAGCCATGCTAGCTGGCCTAGAAGCTTCTGTAGATTCTTCTGACTCTGCCTCCCATCTCTCCCCATAGAGGCTGAGATTACAAAGTTTGTCCTACTTAGTCTTGTTTTTATATGGGTTTGGGAATCTGAACTCATTTTGCCAGGCTTGCATAGCAAGTGCAATTGAACAGCTTCTCTAGTCCTATATTTTCTATTTCTTTAAAAAAATTATTTTATTTGTGGTGTGTGTGTGTGTGTGTGTGTGTGTGTGTGTGTGTGTGTGTGTGGTGTCAACGCGCCTGCCTGTGGAGGCTAGAAGAGAGTGTTGGAGCCCTTGAACAGGTGTTTATGAGCTTCTTGATCTGAACTCTGGTTCTCTTATAGAGCTGTAAGTGCTCTTAACTGCCGAGCCACCCCTCCAGACCACCCTCCCCTTTAAAAATTTTTTTAGTATTGTATGTATGAATAAGGGTGTGGGCATAAATGTGTCAGAGCACAGCATTCAGGAGTTAGTTGTCTCCTTCCACCTTGTTGAGGCAGTTCTCTCATTTGTGCAATGCTGTGTATTCTAGGCTAGCTGGGCTATGAACTTCTGAACTTTCTGGTGTGATTTTCTTGTCTGTCTCCCACCTTGCTGTCAGAGTGCTGGAATTACAGATGTGAGCTACTGCATTTTTGTGGGTTCCAGGGATCAAACTCTGGTTGTCAGGATTGTGTGGCAAGTACCTTTATTCTCTGGGTTGTCTGGTGAGCCTGCTTTTTTCTATTAATCTTCCAACTGTTTTTTCCCTTTGAAGCTCCTGTCCATTTTCTAAGTCCAAAATGCCCTAAATGTAATATTAGGATGTAAACTGTCAGTGTTCTAAATTTCTGTTCTCCTTTGTGCTTCACATGCTATTTGTCATGTTCTCACTGATACCATAATTAAGAGTCAGAATTCAAAATGCACCCTTGAATTTAACATTCTTCCAGACAAACACTTCTTATCTTATATCTGAATTTAAGTTCACTTTTGTTGCTATCTTAGTATCCTAGTTAACTGATGATTTTTTTTTTTTTGAGACAGGGTCTTTCTATAGCCTCAGCTGGCCTGGAGCTCACTATTATAGACCAGGCTTCCTCTGCCTACCAAGTGCTGGGATTAAAGGCATGTACTACCACAATTCTTCCAGAAAAAACCTTTTTTTTTTTTAATTTAAATTTAGTTTCTTTTTTTTTTTTTTTTTATTTCCTTTTTTTTTTTTTTTTTTTTTTTTTTTTTGGCGGTGGGGATGGGTAGAGAGGTTATTTTTTTAAGCTATTGAATTCTCTAAACATCCAGGTCTGTTTCTGAGATTGATTAGTAGTTTAATTCACTTGGTACATGATAGACAAACACTCTACCAGCCCACCTAGATATTAGATCTTTAATAGATGTAGTAAATCTGTTGGTGAATAAACTACCTCAAAGGTGGTAGTGTTTTAAAATAACAAAAAAATACTTATTTGCAGTTCTTTCTATTGAATTCTCTAAACATCCAGGTCTGTTTCTGAGATTGATTAGTAGTTTAATTCACTTGGTACATGATAGACAAACACTCTACCAGCCCACCTAGATATTAGATCTTTAATAGATGTAGTAAATCTGTTGGTGAATAAACTACCTCAAAGGTGGTAGTGTTTTAAAATAACAAAAAAATACTTATTTGCAGTTCTTTGGATCAGTGATCTATGAGTGGTTTTGTTGGATGTGTCTGTCTCAGGGTCTCCCCTGAGATTGTAGTATTGATGTAGGACTGGATTCATGTTCTCTCTGGTTTCCATGCATAGCTCGGGAGCTTCAGTTTCTTACCAGATATGTTTCTCCATAGGACTCCTTCAGTGCCTTTGTGACTTGACAATTGACTTTCTTTGCAGTGAGCTGATTAATAGATCAAGAAAGTGTAAATCATGTTTTTTGTAAAGTAGCCTTGGAAATCATATAATCGCAGTGTCCTAGTCATAAGAAGTACCTAAGTGGACACTAAAGAGGAATATAATTGAGTTTCACATTTGTGAATATATTTTAAGACTCCACATGAACATGTATTTTCTTTAGGAGATCTGGTGATTTGGGATAAATTTCACTATGATTTGTTTTGAATTGCTACTACTATATTTATTCTGTATTAAGGAAATTCTGAATTCTGAAGTGGCATGGATCGTGTTAATGAAGCTTTGATGGAATGTCCAGGTCTCATGTATCCTTAATTTCTCTACTGCTTTTGAGTTTATTTTACAGACTTTAATTAATCTTTAAAGGTTTCAATAAACTTGTTTGTGTTTCAGGGCTCCAGCATGTCACTGAATTATTCCTAGCTTTGTCCTATTGGTTTTTTTTTTTTTCCTCTATGATTCCCTATTTTAAGAAAATGTATTAAGCTTACGAGTAATTATGCAAATGTGTTTATTGAAGTAAATGGCTTATTTTTCCCTCTCAGCTGATTTGAATAGGATGCACAGACAAAATATAGATGCCTACCATAATCCAGATGCAAGAACATATGAAGATAAAAAGGCTGTTGTATCTCTAGACCAAAATTTAGCCACTTCAAATGCTGAGAACCTAGAGGATTCTGCAAATAAAAACTCAGGTTTTTAATCATATTTTTTATTTTTTTAAAAAACCATTTCTAGTGCTGTTCAGTAATATCTCACTTCTGTTCTTTGACAATATTCTTACAGTGATTTTGAGAATTTGGTTACTTTGAGTTAGGAAACTGCATTTTCTTTTAAAAAAAGTTATTTTGAAAAAAGTTGATTAGGGAAAGGTTGCTTCTTTAATGCTATATATTGTTCAGCTTTGTAACTTGCTGTGTATGCTTTACCTGCTGCTAGATTTTTAATTTCGGCAGTAGAGAGTTTTTTTTTTTAAACATATATACAGTTTGCTTCTCATACCCATGAATGAATTAGTGAGAAAGTATTTGCTGTGTTAAGATAAATTATACAAGAAATTAACATTTCCTTGTTTTAGCGATTACTTGCCCTCTCCTGTGAAAAATAACATTGTATAAAAAAAATGAAGGAGCCAAAAGTTTAATATTAGATCACATTTCTGTTTATTCATGAGTATATTTGACTTAGTGTTAAGCAACATCCTCTAATCAAAGTTTCTATAAGTTGAAATAATTCACTATCTTTTTTATGACTTGCCAGGAAAAGTTGGCAACATCTTTCTTTATCATGCATGTGTGAATATTTATTATATATATATATTTAAAAATCAGAAGAAATTTAAAGAATATCCCACCTTGCACTATGTATGATGCATATAAAAGTAACCATGTATTTACTACAAAATTCTTCTTTTGCATTTTGACAGGTTTTTTGTAGGTTTGCTTCTACTTTTGCACTTTCATAAAACTTTTGATTGTAGGAAAGGCCTTCACATTGGGAAGTTCTTTGAACATATTTCTAATTGATGATACAGCCACTTTAAAATGAATATGACTTACTGGCTACCAAGACAGGTCGTGGGGAGCTATGATTTGAATACTGACTCTCCTTTAGGCTCGTGATACTGACACTCATCTCTGTAGCCAAGTACTTCAGAAGATGGTGGTTGCTATTTTTGTGGGCAACCCATTCCCTCATTTGATCAGTAGTTAGGAGGAAAACTATATTCACTTTGATCCACAATAGATCTTTACTGTTTGGATCCACTTTGGATTTTTGTAACTCTTAAAATTGGAACTTTTGATTTTGATGAAAGTATTAATTTATTTAAATTTTTTTGAGAATTTCATACATGAGCATTGTCTTTGCATTATTTACATTCCTCTCAGTGCCTCACTAACTCCAATCTGAACCAACATCTTAATCTGAAATAGTTCAATATGTAGTAGGAACATCAAATACCTTTTCATATTATTGCTGCCAGGAGAGAATTTGGGCATTTTCTGGTTCTTGTTATTCTTCATGTAATCTGTTTTATCAAGTAAACTGCTTCCAGTAATCTGTTTTGAAATCCTGGTGTTGTGGATGTTGTCCTTCTTTTCTTTTATACACAGTATTGCTTGCAGTGCTAACTCTGCTTACAACTACTCTTTTAGGAATTTAGCTCTACTTACCAAGTACAAACACTGGAAAATAAACTATTTTTAAGACTTGTTCCCAAGACAGTAATCCTGATTGAATATGCCCAGCAAATTTTGTCATGTAGATTTTCTGTAGTACTACACCAGTTTTTCTACTGATGGTGATGCTAGGATTTTTTTTTTTTTTTAAAAAAAGACATTGTTAAAATATCATAAAATGTAGAGCTTCCATTCTTTCGTGTGAGTTGAAATTTCCTAAATTAAACTTTTTTTCTCTAAGTATTAACCTAAGGTAAGCTTTGTAAATATAAGAAATTATCCAAAGCCACCTAGTTTATGCTATGCCATATATGTGTGTATGAGTGCTTGCCTATGTGTATACATATGTATATGCACATATATATGCTGTTTAATATTTTTTTTTGTCTTTTTGAGACAGGATCTCCCTGTAGCCCCAGCTGGCCTGGAGCTTGCTATGTAGACTAGACTGGCCTCAAACTCACAGAGATCTGCCTGCCTCTGCCTCCCAAGTGCTGGGACTAAAGGCATGTACCACCACACCCGGCTGTTGAATATTTTTTACAGGTTTTAGGGAACTTGAATGGGTCTGAAAATTGTCCTAATTTATGGTTTTAAGCTTTATTGTCCTTTGATAGTTTGTCTTTATTAGACCTACTTTTAAGGTCCTTCATGATGTTCTTTTTTTTTTTTTTTGGAGAAGATTTGAGATAGGATCTCACTATATAACCTAACCAGAATCTAGGCAGACCCCACTTTGAATGTCTTCCTTCCTCTGCTACCCCAGAACTGGGGTTATAGGCGTATGCCACTGTGCCTGGCTCATGATGCTAATTTTTTTTTTCCCTTTTACTTTATGGTTCTTAGGTGAGCTGGTATGAAGTCCAATACTAATTTGGCTTAAATCTACTTTTTGGCTTGCTATGATACCTAATTACATACCCATTTTTTTTTAAAGTATAGCTATTTTTCCCTATAGTTTTATTTTTAAAGTTTATTTCTCAAAGGATATATTGTGTCTAATATTTCATTCCTTTAATTGTTTCAGAGGTTTAGAATGTGAGTGAAATTAACATAATAAATGTCTAATAATAATAAATAATAAATCACTCAATTTTGTTTTGCTAATTAGTTTTTCTACCACAACGCATAAAGAACCTTCAAGGTATAAGTTTAGTTTGTTTTCAGTAGAACAGTTTTCTAGTGGAAAAAAGTACCCATGACATAAACATTAGTCAATTTCAAAACATTCAAGTAAACATTAGTAAATTTAAATAAAAAGGCAAAGCAGACCTGAATTGCTAAACTACCAAATAGTTTCTCAATGCAAAAATGGCACAAGTAAGGACGTAAATACTTTGAATTGATAGTAGTAAGAATGAGTCAGTAGCTAGGCATGATGGTGCACAGACACTTATATTTCCAGCCCTCAGGAGGCAGAGGCAGGAGGATTGCTGTAAATTTGAGACCAGCCCAATCTACATAGTGAGTTCCAGATCAACTAGGGCTGTATAATAAGACCCTGTCTCAGAAAACAGAACCAATCAAACAACAACAAAAAGTGAATCAGTAATTATATGAGGCTTAAATTTAAATGCCATTTATTTTCTTTCTGCATTCAAAGAGATTATTAGGGAATAAATGTTTTTTAAATTGCTCTTCTGAAATAATTTTTTCCTGCAAGAATATGTAATGCTATAATACTATTTATAAGGAACATACAATACATCAAACTTTTTTCATGTCTATATCCCATTAAATAGTTTTTGGGGGAAGGGTGCTAGCACTCTAATTTTAATAGTTTTTAAAAATAAAACCTGATACAATTATTAAGTCTTATTTTAATTTAATTTATTCCGTACCTTTTAAACCTATATTTAAACCATGAATTAGGAGACTTTTTGGACCACCAATTAAAACTTTTTTTTGGAAATTTTTGTTCTACATGTATGCAATAATTCATTTTAATATGTAGTTAAG
>NW_008356952.1:733306-746613 GCF_000622305.1 Nannospalax galili
CTAAGCGAGTACTCTGTCATTGGGCTACTTCTCCATTCCCTGAGAACTGTTGTTAAGGATATTCATATATGTAAGAATTTCAATAGGAATTTCTTTTCATGACTTCTACTTTACAGCCTTTGCTATTGTGAGAGTTATTTAGACTGTTAGCTTGTATGTTTCCTTGTACATTCCCTAGTGTCTTTCTGCTAGTAGAGCTATGATTTTCAACTATTAGTTTTAGTCTCACTATTTTTCTTTCTCTTGCTACCTTGCATATGATCTTCAGATTCTTATCCGCAGCCTTCCATCTCTGATTTTAACCTCAGGATTTCAATATTTAACTTTTTTTTTTCAAGATGTGGGTCTCTTAGAAATGTTTTCATTTCCTAATAATATATTTTTGCAAATTGTTTTTTTCAAGGTCATATGCAAACACAGAGCTCTCCTTTTGCTCGGGGAAATATATTCAGTGAGCCTCCCACTGAACTTCAGATTAAACAGCAAGAATTATACAAGAATTTTCTTCGTTTTCAGGTGAAATGCTCATTTGGTTATAGTTTCAAACTCATAAAAATAATAATAAACTAAACTGGCAGATATTTTATCTACTGCATACTAAATTCTAAAATGTCATGCAGTTATTCAAGATGTCTACTTTGTATCAGATAAAGGTAATACTAAAATGATATTTTCAGTCATGCCTGTAAAAAAGAAATGAAATATTAGCTATCATAGACATTTCTGAACTTTATTAAACCATTAGTTGTTCATCAGTGAGTGCTGAGGTTTCTCAGCTCCACTTATTGATCACCTGGAGTGTATAATGAACCTTTCTATAAGTTTGTGGGAGTAGAATAGAAAATCAATATTTCTTTCTCTAATGATGTGATATTCTTGACTCATTAGTGCAGATTGTAAATAAATAGAAGTTGCATTTCAGCCAAATGTAGTAGTATGCACCTGTTAATTTCAGTACTCAGGATACTGAGGCAGGAGGAATGAGATTTCAGGCCAGCCATGCTGCATATTAAGACCCTGTCTGACAGGAAACAAAACAAAATTGGGAAAATCCACTTTATTTATGCTTGTGGACCAGAGGAGCTAACACTCGAAAGTTCTGTGACTGAAGTTACAGAAATCCCCAGTTTTTATAGGTCTCTCCACTCATATATATTTTGGTCTTTTTGAGACAGAATCTCTCTGTAGCCTCTGCTGGTCTGAAACTCGCTATGTAGACCAGGCTGGCCTTAAATTCTCAGAGATCCACCTGCCTCTACCTACCAAGTGCTGGGACTAAAGGGGTGCATCACCACGCCCCGCCTCCCATCATATCTTAAGTGCTACAACATTGGTAGATTCAAACTACAGCATATGTGACTACTAGCACAGATGCTTATATATCTCAAGACCACGGAGGAGAAATTCCTTCTGCAGGTATGTTTACAGAAACAGCTATTAAGGGCAGGAGTTCAAACACTCCTTACACCAAAATTTATTGGTGGCATCTTGCAAGCAGGTTAATTGCACACAGGTGTTCTATTGGATAACCGTGGCATTCATTTCTCAGGATAGCTCTGAGGCCTTGGTTTAGTAAGTATTCATAGAACCACTGTAAGTCGAGTACTATGTCCTAAAGTATAAAATCAGTCATTAACCAATAAAAGCTCAGTATCAGACACACAAAAGTAGCATTGAATGCATGGGCATATTTATTTTCCTCTTGAACAGAAACTCAGAATATAAGTTGTTAAAGTTAGTAAGTCTCACTATGATGTATAAGATATAATTTAGCCCCTTAGTCCATCAAATCTTATAGTTGTTTACCTCTTTATTATTCACAAAATACTTTTACTTATAGTAGCTTATTAAACTGCAAAACTGTGTAAGGTAAGGAAAGTATTATTTGTAATTTTTTTTTTTTTTGGTCTTTTTGAGACAGGGTCTCCCTGTAGCCTCAGCTGTCCTAGAACTCACTGTGTAGACCAGGCTGGCCTTGAACTCACAGAAATCCGCCTGCCTCTGCTTCACAAGTGCTGGGACTACAGGCATGCACCACCACGCCCGGCTATTATCTGTATTTTTAAAAGGCAACTAAAGCACAGCCTAACTGGCTTGCTCCTAGTAGAAGAGTTGCTGAATTGTGAAACCTATGCTTGAGGCCAAGTCTCATGACTTCAAGTGTCATGTCTGTAGATGGCACACTTACACATTAGGGACACTAGGAAGTCTTTGTCTCTGGAAAGACTACTAGTAACAGAGGAAGAAGCTTTGACTAGTAGTTTCATCCTTCAGCCCTCCTACACTGTAAATCCTTAGTGTACTCGTGAATGGATTGCTCTCAAATGGTGATCTTCAAATTTTTCTTTCATGAGTCATAAAATCTTTTTATCTTCAAACAAAACACAAAATTCTGAGAAAATGTGAAGTAGCTAAATGGTATTTATTATTGCTATTAACAATATACCGTTAGACTAGAAGTGTCCAAAATTTAAGCATTAAAACAAATATTTTAAAACTTAAAATTTGTGCATAAAAGTGGGAAAAGAAACTTTAGCCTAAGGTCTGCACAAATAAGTAATACAGTTAGTTCAAGTTAATGCATCAGAAGTTCTGATGCTGTCAAAATTGGGTAACTAACATTTGTAAGTGATTACTTATCCATTTATTTTTGATACAAGGTATCCTTGTAGCCCCAGTTGGCCTAGAATTTGCTATATAGACCAGGCTGGCCTTGATCTCACAGAGGTCCACCTGCCTCTGCCTCCTGAGTGGTGAAATTAAAGTCTTGCACCACCTACTCAGTGGAGTGATATGTGTTTTTAACTATGGCCTTAAAAACAAATAAAAAATTTTAGTACATGAATTCAATTGAAAATTTAATTAAAAACTTGCAGGTTTCTTGAGGTATTTTTGTGGTATATAGATTGAAAATTGAGCTAGGTGATCGAAGTTGCTGAATTACTGCTTAAAATGCCTGTTGGCATCAGACTGTGGATTTATTAGACATGTGATCCATTAGTGGTTTACATATTGGCAGTATTTGATTTTGATGAACAGTGGTCCTTTAGTGATTTTTGTTTTCATGGAAGAGGAAGGAGGATCTGAGTGTTGAATATAGGATTTTGTTGGATCCTAAATGTTTTTTCTAGATATGTTGTACTTGAATACGTGCTGCGATGCCTATACACTGCTTGATACTGAATATTAGGCTGTGCTATATAAGTGTCATGAGAAGTGTCAGAATAAACATATGTAGATCATCGGTCATATAGGAAGATCGAGTTGCATTGAAACCATGCAACCTTAAAGCTGGAGGAAATCCAGAGATGAAAAATATAAACAATATGAATAACTATAATCTGTGTCCAGGGTTTACAAATCTATTGATAACCTTAAACCACAGTCATAAGTATTCAGTACCAGCTGGCCTTGGTGGCTCACTCCTGTAATCATAGCACTTGAGAGACTGAGGAAGATCACCATGAATTTCAGGCCAGCCTGGAGTTACATAGGGAGCTCGAGGCCAGCCTCAGTGTGAGACTTTCTTTCAAAGCACCAGAAAATTCAAACAAACAAACAAAATTACCCTCTTCTATCTTCCCTGCCGTATTGTAGAGGGTATGCACTAATTTTTAGAGCTTTCTTCCCTTTAGATCTTATACTCTGCTGTGGAATATTCTCCCCCTGTGCACTCAGAAATACTCAAGGTGACACTCAATGAGTAAACTTTATATTCCTTAACCTCTTACACCTTTAAAGATTTTGTGTGTTTGTGTGTGTGTGTGTGTGTGTGTGTGTATATGTGTGTGTATACACATGCTAAAGATTGAGCCTGGACATTGTGCCTGTGAAGCATACATTCAACTAATGAGCTGCTTATACCCTAAGTTTTAATTCCTTTCCTGTTACTTTGCCAGTAGTTAGGTTAAGAAGAAAGCATTTTGAGGAATCAACCCTTTCATTAAAAAGTTTTTGAATGCAAAAATACTAAGTTATTCTTGTATGGGCATTTTACTCAAGTTTAAGCTCCTGAGATACAGTAGTAATCATCTTAGAATCATATCACTACAAGAACTTACTGAACCCCTTCTATATAGGAAGAACATCTATGTTCTTCATATTGTTTCATTTTAATTCTTTGAGCACTTTCCAGTTGTGAATATTAATAACTCACTAGATGTGAAAATTGAGGCTATGACAGTTTTTTAAGGTCATACATTCTGTATTTGGTGGAGTGAGAATTTAGCTCAGCTTTTAACATTTTTACATTTAACGTGTACCCTTCCTAATGAAATACAGGACATCAAAAAATATAGGAACTAGTGAATAGAAGTTATAAATGTTGAATCTGTGAGAATCCTGGGAAAAGTAAGGTTCTAACTTTTCTATAGTTTACAAAATAATAACTAAACTTAGTTTTTTAGATTGAGGAAAAGAGGCAAAGAGAGGAAGCAGAGCGAGAGAGACTGAGAATTGCAGAAGAAAAGGAAGAAAAACGACTTGCAGAACAGAGAGCAAGGATTCAGCAGGAGTATGAAGAGGAACAGGAGAGGAAGAGGGAAAAGGAGGAGGAGGTATGCTTCCCTCCTCCATATTCCTACTTGGTCTGAAAGTGAAAGCTTTGTTTTGACTTGAAAAGACATTCATTACTTGTTGAGAGTACTGTTCTCTTGAAGTACATGTAGAGATCACCAGATTGTCATCTTCACTGTATATTATTTTACTGGGATCAATTACTAATTTAAGAAAGAGAAATGATTTTTTAACTAAAAATTATATATAGGCTGAAGATGCTATAAAAGTTTTTCTGTAGAACACTGTATCAGTTATATCTTCAATTTTACTTCTTTTTTTTTAGACAAATAATTTTTTGATTAATTTTTAAAATTTTATGTGTGTGTGTCATGCCTTAATTTGTGTAAGTGCACCAGTATTGTGTAGTACCTGTGGAGGTCAGAAGAGGGCGTCAGATCCCCTGGAGCTGCAGTTATGGATGGTTGTTAGCTGCCATGTAGGTGCTGGGATTCAAACCTGGGTTTTTCTGCAAGAGCAGTCAGTGCTCTTAACCACTGACCCATTTTTTCAGCCACTTAGACAAATAACAAAATCTTAAATATACTCCAAGTATATGCAAGAAGTTTATTTTTTCCTTTATTTTAAAGCAAAGGCTGAAAAATGAAGAACTCATTCGATTAGCTGAAGAAAGACGAAAAGAAGCAGAAAGAAAGAAGAAAGAAGAAGAAGAAAAGCATAGTTTACAACTTCAGCACTATTATGAAAGAGAAAATATGATTGGAGATGAAATAAAGGTAAGCTTCAGATGAAAATGGGTCAGACTCATATTGCAGTTCATGCACATCATAATTGTGGAAAAATTAGAAAAAGGGAAAAAGGAGATGGTCTTTGTATGCCTGCTTTTTTCCACACTTTTTCAATTGAGTGTGGACACTGTGTACTGAACTTCTCTTGTGTGGGGCTAGCAATTCTCTGTTGGAACTTTGTGCCTAATGAATATAACAGTCATTCTCCTTTTCATTTATCTAGTGATATATTCTTACTCTGTTTTATATAATATATTGGAAATAAAAAAATAAACTGGTGATTCACCACAGACTGGTTTTCAAGTCCATACCTCTGAGGCAGGGGATTGATGTTCAGATTTGGGTACATGAATCATGAATCACGGTTATTAGACAGAGCTTTCTTCTCCAGAAAGTTAATTTGATCTTATATAACTGATAGAATTTTTCTTTTCTAAAAAATATCTTATTAAAAGCAATAATAATCTAAACTTATTAAATGATTTTGTACATATATATGTATGTATGTGTCTGTACATCTGTAAGTCTTTACATTTATTTTCAGCTCTTGAGACAGCCTTCTCCTGTGGTTCCTGCTCTTCAGAACAAAATTGCAAATAAACTCCAAAGACCTCCTTCAGTCGACACCATCATAAGTTCCTTTATTCATGTAGATACTTTTTTATATAGTGTTTAAATCTTCAGTTATTTGGGATTGAGGTAGTGAATGATATTTCCTTATAGTAGGAGGGATAATGTTTTCATTAGTTTGCCTGTTGCTGCAGTTGCGACTGATAGCATTTGGTACCCTAAAGTTTAGTTCTTTTGGTAAACCATAATCTGTTATAGTAAGTGGTATTTGTCTCCAGACTCTTTAAGAGAGCCCTTTCTTTGAAAATTTGTCTTCTAACTGGCTGTAGTTATACTTACAAAGTCCTCTATATTTTAGACTGAGTTATAGTCAAAAGAGAGCCAGGAAAGTTTTTTAGAAAAGTTGGTTCTTAAGTTGATGCTTGAAAAGTCAGTAGTAATTTCCCATAAAGACAAGGAGGGAATGGACTTTCAGTATGTGCAAAACATGGAGGGCAAGACAAGCCTTGTAGAGAATCTTCTATGGTTCGTCTGGCTTGGTGATGCCTTTGTGCCAAGGTGGTAGACTATGTAAGGTATAGGAGGATGTGCTATGGATTTTGACTTTGTTCCATGGGCTTGTGGATTGCAAAGAGGCTGTTAATACCAGAATAGGCAGAGAAGTGTGTGAGGAAAATTATTTTCCTGAATTCCACTAAGAGTCTGATTCATTTGTTCTGTTGTTGAAAATGCCTAGGGATTCCTTGTAATGTTTAAATGGGATGACATGGGCACCTAAAAAATTTTTTTTTAGTTATTTTTATTTTATGTGTATGTTTGTATTGCCTGCATGTACATAAGTGCACCTTTGTCATACAATGCCCACGGAGGACAGAAGAGGGTGTTGGATCCCCTGGAGTTACAGTTGTTAGCTGTGATATGGGTGCTGGGATTCAAACACAGGTTTTTTTGCAAAAAGAGCCAGTGTTATAAACTGCTGAGCTATCTCTCCAGCCCCATGAAACAGGCACTTTTGCTAGTGTAATGTTCTCCTTTAGGCAGTAAAGACTAAACAGAGACAAGATGCTTTTGCAGAAGACTTTGAGGACTTAAAACAAGGGCAGTGACACAAAGAACTGAGAAGGGTTGACAACTTCATGAAATATTGAGGCACACAAGTATGTGGTAGACTGGAGTCAAGGATAGTATTCAGGTTTCTGGTAAGAGTAGCATTTGGAAATTGAATTGTGATCAAGGAAGAGTTTTAGACTGGATTTGTAGTTTGGGAAGCCATTAACATACTGGTACTTATTAAATTGTCTAGCATAAATGTGTAGATGGGGAAGTAGAGAGAATTGGAGATGGAATTTGAGGAAATTAACTGAGAAGTAGAGAGAGCTACAGACAGAAAGTGGCAGTCATATCAGTTGTTACTGGCCAAGTAAAATTTGGGCTTGTATTGCCAATTGAATGTGTTACTTAGGGATCACTTGGTTAAGGCCAGTGTTGCTGAAGTGGTGGGGTGTGGAAGCATACAGTAGCTGTGTATGGAAATAAGGAAGCACACCCCAGAAATAATGCATTTATTATTCTTTAAGGAAGCTTGACTGTGAAGGGAAGGCAAGAATGAGCAGTAAATGGATAGTGAGTAAAGAAGGGGGAGGTGAGAAATTTCGTTTTTAAAGAACAGTTTTATGCATCAGCTTGAGAGAGAGAGAGAAGAGAATGATTGGAGGAGATAGGTACAACCTACAGATATGGGGGTTAGCATTTGCTAGAGGCAAGGCTCCTTCCATCGTACTAAGAAGGAAGATGAGAAATGGATGTAGGAAAGATTTATAAGTAGGATAGTGTAGACTTTGGTTTCCTTTTACACTTAGGGATAGAGATCTATTGTTGTTGTTAAACAGGAAAGCGCCATGTCCAAGGCACAGTCTCCTCCAGTACCTGCAAGGAAAAATCAGCTTCGTGCGGAAGGTAGGTTTGATAATGCACCTATAATTGAGAAGCTCTTGCTTCTTTGCAACCATTTTAGAATACTTAAGAGAGCTGTAGAAAGTTGCAAAAATAGTAGAAGTACCATGTCCATTTCTCTAGATTCCCATAGTGGTAGCATCCTACGTAGTATAGTATCACAGTGACCTTGGTACACTTTGTAGACCTCCATTAACTTTTACCAGTGTTTACATGTTTACTTGTATGTTTGAGTGTGTTTGTGCAAACATGTGTGTAGTTTCGGGCATTTTTATCAACAGGTTTCAGAGTTGTCCCCCACACCTCCCAACAACTTTCCCTTTTACAATTGCACTCTATACCCCTAAGAATATCTTCATACTTTAAGAATTCCTGTATTTCCAAAACCATGATTATGGCTCTTAATGATGTCCATTAATATGATCTGTATATATGAAGATACAAACTAAACACATAAAATATCTTTCAGAAAGGTTTCTCTGAGCACCTTTATGATAAGCTAGGATGTATTTTAGTAATAAATCTTTTGTTTTTATAATTATTTTTTACTTATGAATGGGAATTTGCAGAGGAGAAGAAAAACGTAATCATGGAATTATCAGAAATGAGGAAACAACTTCGGAGTGAAGAGAGGCGATTGCAAGGACGGCTGCTGCACATGGACAGTGATGATGAAAGCCACATAAGGCATGTCTGAGTTGCATTTCTTTTCTTGCACCTAATCCAGTAATTCCGTAGTTTTGGAATGTGATTACTTAATCTTAGATTCTCCTTAGCTTTTTAGTAGTCTTGTACAAAATCAGATGTAGAAATTTAGGAAATTTGATAGGTAGGAAATAATGATACAGTCATGGAAACTTTCAAGATTGGAATGATTGCACACTATTATGTTTTAGGGTTTTTATATATTTTTTCAATAATGTATTCTTTTTTGGGATATTCATTTCCTAGCAAAACATATAAAAATATATGATCATATAGAAATTTTTTTTTCTTTTCTTTGAGACAGGGTCTCCCTGTAGTCCCAGGTGGCCTGGAACTCACTATGTAGACCAGCCTGGCCACCAACTTACAGAAGTATGCCTGCCTCTGCCTCCCAAGTGCTGGGATTAAAGGCATGTGCTACCACACCAGGTACAAGCTGATCATTTTTGCTAGAAGGATTCAATTATCTAAAGCAGTGCTCTCAAACTATAGGTAATAGTCTTTCAGTAGCTTTAAAATCAGTAGTGGGCTACTACAACCCATTTTTTTCTTTATTAAATAAACTTTCTATTATGGGATAATCTTATAGAAAAGTTGAAACATTGTATGGAGAGTTTCTAGGTATCTTCCCTATTGTTGACACCTTAATATTATGAGAGTATATTTGTCACAACTAAGACATTGCAACATTATTGTTATTAAAAGTCCACACTTCTCTGGATATCTTGCCTAGGGTCATACTTCTAGTGTCCCTTACGAATGTCCACGTTTTCATTTAGTTGTCATTGTTTCCAGTCACCTCTCGTCTGGGACAGTTTTTCAGTATATTTTTTCATTGCAGAAGTTGTCAGGTGCTGGCTAGGAATTCTGTAGTACTCCCCAGTCTGGATGTGTATGAGTCTTCTGATGACTAGACTGGATGAAGAGGTTTTGGAAAGCAGAGCTGGGGGTGTATATTAGTTACTTTCCTGTTGCTGTGATAAAACACCATGACCAAAGCAACTTACAGAAGAAAGTTTATTTGACTTATGGTTCCAGAGGGACAAAAGTCCATTATGGTCAGGGAGTCATGGCAGGAGGCAGCTGGAGCAGATAGCTGAGAGCTCACATCCTCAAGGAGGCACAGTAAGCAGAGAGAATAGGTAGCTGCAAGTGAGACTAGGCTATGAACTCTCAACTGCCCCCTTCCCCCAATTGTCTGTCCTCCAGGAAGGCTGTATCTCCTAAACCTCCACAAACAGCACCGCCAACTAAGGCCAAATACTCCAAATATTTTGGCACCAATGGGGATAGTCTCATTCAAACCATCACAGAGGCTATTCTCCATCACATCCTATGAAGGTGCACAATATCACCTGATTCAAATGTTGTTTATTGGTCAGCTGCACTGGAAAGCTATTGCTTAGTCCTAAATCACTAAATCTAGCATATTCCCTCCCAAGAGCAAAGACAGGCTTGGATTTAGTGCTTTGTGAACCCTGAATACTAACTTAGGAAAAATACATTAGGGTTACTAAACAAGAATCTGTTAAATATATTACTTTGATAGAATATGTACTGTGGGGGCTGGAGAGATGGCTCAGCAGTTAAGAATACACTGACTGCTCTGCAGAGGATCCAGGTTTGATTCCCAGCACCTACGTGGTGGCTATGAACTGTCCTTAACTCCAGTTCCAGGGGAATCTGAAGCCCTCTTCTGATCTCTGCAGCATTGCATGACACGGGTGCACTCACATACACGCAGGCAATACCCTCATACACATTAAAAAAAAAAATGTACCATGATTAGAGACATATCAGGTTTGGTTCTTATTCTAATTTCATAAAGTATCTTCATAAAAAGAGTATCTTTATTATTTTATCACATTATCAAGCTTCTATGTGCTAGGCATGAAAAAAATATGCAGCCCACATGTAAATGAGATCTACTACTAAAACAAATCAATTCAATTCAATTACCTATTAGTATTATGGGAAAGTAGATAGAACCCTATTGTAAAAGACTCCTAGGAATTTTAATGAATCGTTTTCAATCTAGCTGAGTGCTAGAGTTCTGTGTTAGCCTTGTCAGGGCCATTTCTTGGCCCTTCTGAAAATTCCCTGACAGAAAGGAAACTCCATGAGTGGGAACCCCAGCTATTCCTATCTAATTGCTTAGAGAACATTATACATTATAAAGACATGAAAGAAGGAATCCAACCAAACCTTTTATGACTATACCTTAGATCTCATTTTCAAAAAGAAGAGGAGCTGATTAGTGCTAAAGGAAACAGCAATTGGTATTTGGTCTTTGTTTTCAGAACTAGCATTACCATTTTCTATCCCTTTCCTTTGGGGAAATGAAAAAACAGTCAGGCCCTAGAGAAAACTCCCTTCCTAAGCTCCCTAGCATGTTATTAGCCAGGTACCAAAGGAATAGAATATCATTTAACTAATTTAGATATCTTGTTTTCTGGGAATTTTTATTTCACTATAATTTTTAAAAATTTTATTTTTATTTTTTAATTTTATGTGTGTGTGTTGCCTGCAAGTATGTAAGTGCACCCATGTCATGCAATCCCTGCAGAGTTCAGAAGAGTACATTGGATTCCCCCTGGAACTGGAGTTATAGATGGTTGTTAGCTACTTGGGAATCGAATCTGGATCCTCTGATCTTAACCACCAAGCTATTTCTCCAGGCCTGGGTATTTTTTTTTTTTTTTAAATAAAATCACTATTGGGACTCTTTATAATCCCTTTAGTATTGAGTAGAACATTAATACCATGGTTGTCTGTGTAATTTCTACTTTAGGCTGAGAGGAAGGGTAACCTTTACTGATTACCTAATTCATGTTATATGCTCTTCATGTTACATGCCCTTGTTACAACATGACTGAAATGGATAAACATTATCTGCATTTAATAGATAATGCATTAAGGTCAAGCTGCTAAGCAGTAGACCTGGTCTTTGTTTTTTTTACATTAAAAAATTATTTTATGAGTGTTTTGCCTGCAAGTTATGTAAGTGCACCTGTGTTGTGCAATGCCTGTGGAGGACAGAAGAGCGCCTCGGACTCCCTGAGTCACCATGTGGGTTCTGGGAACTGAACCCGGGTCCTCTGCAAGAGCAGCCAGTGCTTTTAACCATTCAGCTATTTCTCCAGGTTCCAGACTTGGTCTTTGAATCTATTTTTCTGTCTCCCAATACTGTGATCTTTCTAGTACATGAACATTTTATAGTAACAAGGAGCTTTGTGTCTCTCAGCATTCTGAAAGACTATAATGACCTTATGAAATGTGGTTTTTCTGTTACTGTTTTTGTTATTTGTTATTTTGAGACAGGATTACATGTAGGCCACCTCAAAGTATGTGTCGGAGGCTGGCCTTGAACTTCTGATCTTCCTCTGTCTCTCAAGTGCTGGGAGTACAGACAAGTGACACCATGCCCTATAAATTCCTTAGTTTTTAGCAATAAGAGATTGAAATAGCAGAGCTGCTACAATTTATGTAATATAGTTCTGTGAAAGATGTCAAGTTGCTTTTATAGTGAATTAAATAGTGAACTCGTTTGCTTTCTATAAAGCACATTTACCATGATATTGTCATTTATAGGAAAAGGGAAAGGAATCCTATGGATATATTTGATATGGCCAGACATCGGGTACAAGCTCCTGTCAGAAGACAGTCCCCTAAGGGCTTAGATGCTACCACTTTTCAGAATATTCATGATTTTAATGAGCTGAAAGAGAGAGGTGAGTATAAACTGCCTTTTAAAGATACAATGGAAAGTCTTCTACCATACCAAAGGCTCTTTAAAGGTGTTCATTTCCCAAAGTAAAATTTCACTAATAGTGCATGAATTAAATGTCTATGTCCTCTAGACCTTTCAGTTTACCTGTCTGGTAGGTGAAGCTTTAGTTTGACTAAAATTTTTCCTTTTTAAGCAGCTAGGCAGATAGCTGTTAGAGCCTTAGAGTGGGTGAGATTGTGTAGACTAGAGAAGAATGGAACTTGGCAATTAATGGAGGTTGGAGAATGGGCGTTGAGCTGATGAGAAAGACTGAGAAGGAATCGGAGTGATTGGAGGAAATGTTAAGAGGATGTGAGGTCCTGCAGGCTGAGGGAGGAGAGCATCAAGAATGGACTATGAGCAGTACCCTCAGCTAGATTTTTTTTTTAAGGGAATGATGGGATCAGAAGACAGTATCCTTTAGAATTAAGACTGAGTAGAAGACCCTAGATTACTATGGAATGGGCCCAAGATTACTTCTAGAAATGCATGCCTGGGAGCCAGCAGAGCCTCCAGGAAGTGCAGGAACTTGGTAGTGTGGTACAGAGTCACCTCACGAGGAAGAGGCTTAGGTTACCAGAAGGAAGGGATGATAGAGGAAGAGAGTGGCATTGCTTAAATAAGTAGGGGGTTTGAGGGACAAGAGTTGACAAGGTCTGTGTAGGCTCTTAGGGGGAGTGGGAGAGAAAGGCTAATTGTCACAGGGCAGGAATCCTGGGAAATCAAAATGTGTTAAGAATGAAAATGCATGTGTTATATGATGATACCATTTAAGGAGCATTCTAGATAGTAGTGTTTAGGAGCAAAGAGGGCAAATTGTTTGATATGTGATCATCCAATAATACCAGGTAAACTAGAATTTAAATTTTCTAAAAGTATTACTATTTTTGACTGCCAGATTTTTAGATGTAGAAAGGAGGTAAGATCATGCTCATCAACCACTATAATACATAATATTATTAACAATTTGGATTGTTTTCTAATCTTCTTTTTGAGGAAGTTTATAA
>NW_008356952.1:746699-755011 GCF_000622305.1 Nannospalax galili
AATGAAACAAAAATGATATTTCTCTAATTTTCTCTCATTTTCACCTAGATTTATATATGTACTTCAAATACATATATTGTGGTAATTTTTTGTGTTGTCATTTATTACTGTTTCCTAGGCATTGTATTAAACTGGTGGGTCTCAGAGTTTGTGACCTTGAGGTCAAAATTGTGTGTGTGTGTGTGTGTGTGTATGTGTGTGTGTGTGTGTGTATGTGTGTAGATGCCAGAGGAAACTAGGCTGCTGTCATTCTTCAGATATTGTCAACATTTATTTTCTAAATTAAAATATTTTATGTATATGAGTGTTTTCCCTGCAGGTGTATAACTGTACCCGTGTTATGCAATGCTCACAGGGGCCAGAAGAAGGTGTCAGACCCCCCGAAACTGGAATTACAGACAGTTGTTAACCATTATGTGGGTGCTGGGAACTGAATCTGTGTCCTCTGCAAGAGCAGTCAGTGTTCTTGACTGCTGAGCCACTCTCCAGCTCCCATCAACATTTTTTTTTTGAGACAGGTTGTCTCACCAGCCTAGCTCTGGGATTATAAGTGCATGCCAGCATGTCTAGCTTTCTATGTGGGTTCTAGAGGTGGAATCAGGTTCTCATGCTTGTATGGCAAGAACTTTATTGACTGAACTCTCTCTCTTCAGTCCACAGAACTGCTTTTATTATAAACTATTTAAAAAAGATCTTTGTGTATGATGTGTGGTTTTGTGTGTGTGAGTGCAGGTACATGTGTGTCACAGCATATGTATGCAGGTCTGAGGACAACCTCGAGTGTCAGTCCTCGCCTTCACCTTCTTTGAGATGGAGTTTCTTGTTTTGCTGCTGCATGTACAGGTTAGCTGCTCCCTGAGCTTTTAGGGATTCTCCCATTTCTGCCTCCCACCTTTTAGTAAAGTGCTGAGATTATAGACATGTGCTTTTACACAGGTTCCGGTAATTCAAACTCAGATTCAAACTTCATGCCTTTGTAGCAGGTGTTTTACCAGCAGGCCACCTCAGCCTGGTATTTTTAAACATTCTTATTTCATGTGTATACATGTTTTTAAAAAATGTTATTTATGTGTATGAGTATATTGCCTACATGTATGTACGTGCACCTGTGTCATGCAGTGCCATGGAGGTCAGAAGAGGGCTTTGGATTCCCCTGGAACTGGAGTTAAGGATGGTTCGTAGCCACTATGTGGGTGCTGGGAATCGAACCCAGGTCCTCTGAAAGAGCAGTCAGTGCTCTTAACTGCTGAGCCATCTCTCCAGCCCCAGTATATACATGTTTTTGAGGGGGTATACACATGTGATCATTTGATCTTTCTGAAGAATGTATCCTTGTTATTAAAAAAAACTTAATTTCAACGATGGCAGATGTATATGTATAAAAGGAACTTGAGACCAGAATAATTTTTTTTTTTTTGTCTTCTTTTGAAGCAGGGTCTCCCTGTAGCCCAACCTGTCCTGGAACTTACTTATGTAGACCAGGCTGGCCTTGAACTCATAGAGATCCGCCTGCCTCTGCCTCCCAAGTGCTGGGACTACAGGCGTGTGCCACCACGCCCGGCAAGACCAGAATAATTTTAAAACATAATGCTGAGCCATTCATTTCCCCAAGTTATCATATATGATCATTATGTGCCTATAACATGGCTGTTGGTATTGGTTTTTGTTGTTTGGTTGATTGGTTTTTTGATATAGAGTATCCCTGTAGCCCCAGCTGGCCTGGAATTCAACTCTGTAGGCCAGGCTGGCCTCGATCTCACAGAGATCTGCTTGCCTCTGCCTCTGGAATGTTGGGACTAAAGACCTTTACTACCAATGTCTGGGGATATTTATTGTTGCTGTTTTTTGCAGAGAGGAAACCAAGCCTGGAATTGATGAAGCCAGGATCTATTTCATTGAAGTTTGGGTCCAAAGCCTTTTCCATCAATTTTGCATTTAACAATTTTCTAACTCTTAAATATTCACGTGTTTCCCATTTTCCCTGCTTTATTCTTTTGATAATTTCTGATCATAGAGCCTTTTATATATTTAGGATTATTTTTAGAAATTTTATATCAACAAAAGGAATAGTATGTAAGGCTTTACATACTATTTATTTGGACCATGTTTTTATCCTCAAGATTAAAATTTAATATTTAACATTTTAACACATAGAATTTTGACTGAGGGTCTCTTTGTTTGTGTTTTGTTTTGAGACAGGGTCTCACTATTCATAGCTTAGGCTGGCTAAAATTCAGTGTGACATCTCAGGCTAGTCTTGAATTTACAAGGATGCCTCTTGCCTCTGCTTCCTGAGTGCAGGTCTTTGCCACCATGTCCAGTTCTGAGATTAGTTCTTAGACCATCATTTCTTGTAGTAGTGACATACCTTCCAAAGTTCCACCTGGTCTGCTTTTATCTTGCTTTCTGCTTTATGTTTATTAGGAACCAAATACTAATTGGCCAATATAACATTAAATTTTTTTCACTCTATTTTAGGGACTAATTGTGCACTATGTCATGGCTTCCTGAGCCGTAGCCATGTGACTAACTGCTTGGAGATGCTTGCTTGTAGTTGCCTTGCAGGGGTACTAGGTGGTGTGTCTGCATCACAAGAAGTTACTTGTTTAGAGGACTTCCTTATGATATTGATATATTTGTGAAAAGCTGCTTGTTAAAGAAAATGAATTTTGTGTTCTTTGGTTTTATGGCTATTGTAATGTCCCTTGACTTTGGTGATATTCTCTTGTTTAGTTGTTAACCTAATGTTTTTTTCCTAGTGCTAGGGATTAAAATCATGCATTCTAGACAAATGATCTAACATTGAGCTATATCCCCAGCAAGATCCAGAGTTTCCATATGCTCTCTGCCTCTGCACATGCACAGCCTTCTCCATTATGGACTCCCGTCACCTCACAGGCACATTGTATTGACCTGATCGGCCTTCACTGGCTTATGATTAACATGTCAGTTTGTAGTTTGAATTAGGGTTCACTTTTGATGTGCAGTCTATCAGTTTGGACAATTGCATAATTATATATACTCACCGTTGTAGTATCATACAGAATCATTTCACAACCCTAAAAATCTCTTGTGTTAAACCTGTTCATCCCTCCCTCTCTGGCAGTCCTTGACCCCTTTAAGTCTCTGTAGTTTACCTTTTCCAGAATGCCATACAGTCACTGCAATTGGACTCACACTAGATACAGGTTTCTCAGATTGTCTTCATGTAGTAATATGACTCAACTTTCCTCTACCACTTTTCATGGCTTGATAGCTCATTTCATTTCTTCTGAGCAGTCACACTCTATAGCCTAGGCTGGCCAGGAAGTCACTTTGTAGCTCAACTGACCTTGAACTCATAGCAGTCCTACTTCAGCTTTCTTAGTGCTAGAATTACAGGCAGGAGTGACTTCATTTCTTTTTAGTGTTGAATTATGCTCCACTGTTTGTATCTAAAATCTCATTTGAGAACAAGATTAACTTAGTTCTGTAATTTTTGCACCAGATTCAGAAACACGAGTGGATTTGAAATTTATGTACCCGGATCCTCCAAGAGATCATCACACCTTAGAGATTCAGCAGCAGGCCCTGCTACGCGAGCAGCAGAAGAGGCTGAATAGAATTAAAATGCAGGAGGATGGGGAAGGTAAGAAGTAGTAACTCCTTTTTCAGGTATTGTCAGTGGCTTGTTTTTTTTTTTCAGTTTTAAATTTTTACCTTTTTAAAGAGTCTCTTTATGTAGTCCTGGCTGGCCTGGAATTTGCTTCGTAGGCCAGGCTGGCTTTGAACTTGCAGTGGTCATCCTGCCTCTGCTTCCTGAGTACAGATGAGCGTGTGCCACTGCACCCTGCTTTGTCAGCTTTATTTCACTGTCTCTTGCAGTGATCCCAGGCCGCCCTCCTGCAGTGGCATCTCTGTGCTCATGTGACCCTTTTGCCATTTAGTTCCAGAAAAGAACAAGTCCCAGAGAGCCTTCTGAAAAGCTCATGTGTCATGCTTGGGAGGATACATTGCAAGAGGGACTGAGTGCTTTGATCAGGCCAGGTGACATCTCTATCAAGAACCACCCAAAGGGAAGAATGCTCAGCAAATACATTAGTGTCCTGGGGAGCATTTCTTTCCTGTGTGTGCAAGGTGTTGTTTTAAAAATTCTGTGTGTCTATGCAGGTGTGCTCTCAAGGAGCAGTTGAAGTCAGCTTCCAAATATAAGTATATAGTATTACCACAAAGGAGGAATCTTAAGTCCCTTGGAAGTAACTAGCATGGGCATGGTGTGGGTGGGACCCAGATATAGGAAGGTGGTGTCTCAGAGAACCTACATGGATCCTGCTGAGCCCCAAGTGTCCTGTGCCTTGCACGCATATGTGTATCTCATCTGCCTTGCCAGCCATTCATTGAGGCCACTGAGGGTGACCAAAGAAATGAGTCATAAAAACACAACTGTCAGATAACAATAGGAAAGGTGGTCCTACTAGTTATTTTTAGGAAACTTTAAGACCCTGTCTTGGCAGGTTGATATAGCTTACAGAATCTGAGGAAGGTTTTTGTTTTTTTTTAAATTTTTATTTTATGTGTATGCATGTATTGCCTGCATGTGGGTAAGTGCACCCATGTCATGCAGTGCCCACAGAGATCAGAAGAGGCTGTTGGATCCCCTGGGACTGGAGTTATAGACAGTTGTAACTTGCCATGTGGGTGCTGGGATTTGAACCAGGGTCTTCTGCAAGAACAACCAGTGTTCTTAACTGCTGAGCCATCTCTCCAGCCCCCTGAGGCAGGTTTTTGACCTCATTAGACAACAGGAGTAAGTGATCATAGATCAAGACTTTAATAGTATAGGGGACATCATTTCTCTACCCAGTACAGAATTTAAAAAAAAACATTAACTTTTTTATTTATGTGTATGAATGTTTTGCCTGCATGTATGTAAGTACACCCATGTCATGTAATGTTCACAAATGCCAGAAGAGGCTGTTGGATCCCCAGGAACTGGAGTTTGAGACAGTTGTTGCCATGTTGGTACTGGGAACCAAACCTGGGTCCTCTGCAAGAGCAGCCAGTGCTCTTAACTGGTGAACCAACTCTCTAGTTCCCCAGTACAGAATTTTTAAAGAACCAAATGCTATGACTCAGTAGCTGGCACATCAACTGGAGATGAAGCAATCTTCAACTTTTATATACTCAGTGGGGTGACTTTTTTAAAGAAAAAATAATGATTTTGTGGGATCTTGTCAGTTTAGGCTTATTAGGACGAAAGTAGTCCCCGTATAGTTATAGGTCCTTTTCAGTGAGAATAGCCATCCGTCTCAGCAACCACTCTGCAAACTCCAGCTAACACTGGGATGAAGTAATTCACAAGACTATCCTTAAATATAAACAGTCACAAAGATGAGTAAAATATCTTAAATACCTTAAAACAGGCCATTATTGGTAGCTCCTTTATTCCCAAAGACAGATCTGGAAGCATAGGGCATGTTGTTTTTGGAGAAACACATAGGAAGGCTGGCCATGCTCTGGGTTGCCTAATCTTTGCACCGGGAACTAGGTGTGGACAGTTTAACTTACCTCAAAATTCTGTTTAATTCCAGTTAATGGCTTTTCATGGAGACTGTAGAAATACGATAGAAGATGGTAAACATCCTGCATTAATCAGTTTTTCTTTCTTGGACATCAATATTCACAATGATTTTATTATATTTATTAATGTGAATGAGTTATTCAACCAGATGGATATATTTGTTAAAGAGCAAGTAGCATATTATCATATGAAATAAGACTATTTTGAAGTGTGATAAAAATAATTTCAGTAGGAGATAGTCATAAGATCTTTTGAAATTGATTTTTAACCAACATCTTTTTTTTTTTTTTTTTTTGGTCATTTTGAGACAGGGTCTCCCTGTAGCCCCAGCTGGCTGGCTTGGAACTTGCTACACAGACCAGGCTGGCCTCGATCTCACAAAGAGCTGCTTTTTGCCTCCCAAGTGCTGGGACTAAAGGTGTACACTACCACACCTGGCTCTGAAATAGATTTTTATTTATTGAACATTCTCTAAAGTTTTAAACTTGTTGTTGTTCTCTGTTTGCTACAGTTGACTTAGACACCATCTCCAGTGGTAAAGTACAAAGGCACGGAATGGTAAGCAAACAGCTCAACTTTTTAGGATTTGGGGGAATAAAACCTAGGGGCATATGATAACTATTCTAAATTTTGAATGCTTCTGAGTTAAGACAATTTAAATGTAATTTCATCAGTGTAGGAGCTACAGAAATGTTTGTATAGTATGCAGAGAAGATATATTGTAATGGTTAAGAGTACAGTTTTAGGTGCTAGAGACATGGCTTCGTGGTCAACAGCACTGGCTGCTCTTGCAGATGATCTGGGTTCAGTTCCCATCACCCACATGGCAGCTTACATCAGTCCTTTACTCCAGTTCCAGGGTATTTGATGCCCTCAATCTGGCCTCCATGGGCACTGTGCACATGGGTGCACTTACATGCAGGCAAAACATTCATACACATGAAAAAAAAAGAATAAAGTTCTAGTGCTTTGAGATAGTCTGTAGTTGTGTGATTGGGGGGGGGCTGGGCTCATGCCTCAGTTTCTGAATATTTCTAGAATGAAGTTGGGGTAGTACAAAGATTAATATTTAAAAGGTATAGATAGGTTTGGCATATATGCATTCTGTATAAATATTATTAAATGAAAAATAGTGCAAGACCTCCCTGGGCTTCCCTGGGCCTGACGACCCGCAGGCCTCTCTCCGGGACCAACCCAGTTCTTCAGTGCAGTCCCCCAGGAGCCCTTGGGACCTCTTCCCACCCCCATCTCCCTTTTCATCTCTGGGTGGCATGGCCACCAACTGCCCTAGACCAGCATCTTTCCTGGGCCCGGCTCCTAGGCCAGTCCAACCCCCAAATTCCTGAGGCCAACATCTTTTCTGGAGGGATCCAGACCTTAGAGAAAGCCTGAGAGTATCTGATCTTCATCTGACTTGGGCCTCTGTGGGAACTCCTGAAGACAAAAGCAATCTGGCCACTCCAATATAAAATCAAAAGACAGAACTGGAAGCTTAGCGGGACCAGCTTTTCATGCCCAAAAAGTAAACCACAAAGACACATAAAGTTCACAAAAAGAAGCAGACCTAAACTTGAAGGCTTGAGTCTCACACAAGAATCAGAAACTACAAAAGAAATTCACATGTTAAAATCACAGAGAAAAAATAATTACCTGAAAAACCAAAATAACATATCCCCACCAAATACCAATAGTCTTCTAGAGGAGGACAATGAGAACCCCCTAGAGATAATGCAGGACATGGAACTCAAAAGAACAATTAGCTGGGCATGGTGGCACATGCCTTTAATCCCAGCACTCTGGAGGCAGATGCAGGCGGATCTCTGGGAGTTTAAGGCCAGCCTGGTCTCCATAGCGAATCCAGGCAGGGAGAAACTGTCTCAGAAAGACAAAAAAAAAAGAACATTTATAAACATGATAAACCAATTCGTGAACTTAAAGAACACACACACAAAAAATCAAAGAATGGAAGGAAGATAGGGATAAACTTCTGAATGAATTCAGAAAACAGCTAGAAATATTGAAGACTGCTCAGGCTGAAGGAAGTGAAACACTCAGTAAGCCAATTAGAAACGACAGGAGAAAGCCTCACCGATAGGATGAATGAAATGGAAAACACAGTATCAAGACTGAAAGATAAAGTGGACAAACTAGGATGAACTGGACCACTCAAGCAAAGATTATGAAAAATTTAAGAAATCACAAGAATGGAATATGCAGGAATTGAGTGATACCATAAAAAGACCAAAATTACAAATCATACGCATACAGGAAGGAGAAGAATCCCAAGATAATAGCATGGACCAGATCTTAGACAGAATCGTGGAAGAAAATTTCCCCAAATTAAAGAAAGTCATGCCCATACAAATACAAGAAGCATATAGAACACCAAACAGACAGGACCAGAAAAGAAACTCTACCATGGCACATCATAGTAAAAACACTCAATGTACAAAACAGAGACAATTCTGAAAACTGCAAAAGAGAAACAATAAGCCACATATAAAGGAAAACCCATTAGGATCACAGCTGACTTTTCAGTGTAAACTATGAAAGCCAGAAGAGCCTGGACCAAAGTATTCCCAGTGTTAAATGACCACAGATGCCAATCCAGATTACTATACCCAGCCAAAATGTCTATTATAGTCAGGGAAAGAAAAATCTTCCACGACATAAATAGGCTGAAGTCATTCATGTCCATAAAACTAGCCCTTCAGAGAGTTCTGGAAGCAATACAAAGAGCTGAAGAAAGGAA
>NW_008356952.1:755072-755292 GCF_000622305.1 Nannospalax galili
AGCTATATCAAGAATGTAAACAGAAATAAAAATGACAGGATTCAATACTTATCTTTCATTAACTTTAAATACTAACGGACTGAACTTCCCAGTCAAAAGAGAAAGACTAGGTGAATGGATTAAGAAACAAAACCCATGTTTTTGTTGTCTGCAAGAAACTCATCTCACTTGCAAGGACAGACACTATCTCAAAGTGAAAGGATGGAAAAAAACATATCAA
>NW_008356952.1:756267-758308 GCF_000622305.1 Nannospalax galili
AGGAATATTTTTAAGATCTATATGCTACTAAATCTGAAAATCTAAAAGAAATGGATGGGTATCTAAAATCATGGGAACCACCAAAACTAAACCAAGAAGACAGGAGATCTACAGCTTAAACAGACCCATAACACATAAGGAAATTAAAACAGTAATACAAAACCTCCTGACTAAAAAAACTCCAGGACCCGATGGAATAAAGCAGAATTCTACCAGATATTTTAAAGAAGATCTACATCCAATACTACTTAATTTATTCAAAAAGGTAGAAATGGAGGGAGAACTTCCAAATTCCTCCTATGAAGCCAGCATCACTCTAATACCAAAGCCAGGTAAAGACCCAAACCAAAAAAATATATATATATTGACTAATATCTTTAATAAACATAGATGCAAAATTCTCAACGAGATACTTGCTAAAATACTTGCGAACCATACAGACACATATCAAAAAGAGCATCCACCATGACCAAATCGGCTTTATTTAAGAGACGCAGGGATGGTTCAATATATGTAAGTTAATAAACATCATAAATCATATAAATGGCTCAAAGACAAGAACCACGTGGTCATCTCAGTAGATGCATTGCAGAGAAGGCCTTTGTCAAAATTCGACATGCATTTATGTTCAAAGTCCTAGAGGGAATTGGACTGTAGGGAACATACCTCAACATAATTAAAGCCATACATAACAAACCCACGTTCAAAATGGAGAAAAACTGGAAGCATTCCCATTGAAATCAGGAACCAGACAAGGCTGCCCACTATCACCACTTCTCTTTAATGTAGTGCTTGAAATTCTTGCAAGAGCAATAAGACAAGAGCAAGACATTAAATGACTAATAATTGGAAAAGAAGAGATCTAATTATCCCTTTTTGCAGATGATATGATATTGTGTCTAAGAGACACCAAAAATTCCTCCTGAAAACTCCTGGAAATTATTAACACATTCAGTAAAGCAGCAGGTTACAAAATTAATCTACAAAAGTCTGTATCCTTTCTATATACCAATAAAAGTGATCAGAGAAAGAGTACATGGAAACATTCCCTGTCACAGTAGCCTCAAGAAAATAAATAAAGATCTTGGAATAAACCTGACCAGTCGTCATAAAACCAACATGGTACTGGCAGAAAAATAGACCCATAGGTCAATGGAACAAAATTGAAGACCCAAATGTGAGTAAATGCAGTTTTAGCCACCCAATATTTGACAAAGGGGCCAAGAATATTCACTGCAGGAAAGACAGCATGTTCAGCAAATGGTGCTGGCAAAATTGGATCTCTACCTGTAGAAGAATGAAACTAAACCCCTATCTTTCACCTTGCACAAAAGTCAATTTCCAGATGGATGAAAGACCTCAATGTAAAGCCTGAAACTCTGAAACTATTTGAAGAAAACATTGGCAATAACCTACAAGATACAGGTGTAGGAAAGGATTTTCTAAACTGGACATCAATTGCTCAGGAAACAAGGTCAAGAATTAACAAATGGGACCTCATTAAACTAAAAAGCTTCTGTATATCAAAGCAGGCAACCAGGGAAGCAAACAGAAAACCCACGGAATGGGAGAAAATCTTCAGCAGTCACACATCTGACAGAGGTTTACTATCCAGAATATATAACGAACTCAAAAAACAATCAAGACAAGAAGTAATCCAATTAAAAGACGGGCTAAGGAGCTGAACAGAGAGTTTTCAAAACAAGAAGTAAAGATGGTTATGAAGCATCTTAAAAGATGTTCAGCACACTAATAATTAGGGAAATGCAAATTAAAAACACGTTAATATTTCATCTTACCCCAGTCAGACTGGCTAAGATCAAGAGAACAAATGATACCAAATTTTGGAGAGGATGTGGGGAAAGGGGAATACTCATCCACTGCTGGTCGGGCTGCAAACTTGTTCAACCCCTGTGTAAAGCAGTGTGGAGAACTCTTAAAAAGCTACAAAGGAACCTACCATTTGACCCAATTTTACCACTCCTTGGCATATACCCAAAGAACTCATCCCATTGCAGAGACACTTGTACATCCATGTTTA
>NW_008356952.1:758641-775007 GCF_000622305.1 Nannospalax galili
TAAGTGAAGTAACGGACTGAGAAAAAAAATCGACATATGTTTCCCCCTCTTATGTGGATCCTAGAACCAAACCCCTGATAAGTGAGTATGTATCCAGGCATAACTACAGGAACCAGGATAATGGAAAGGAACCAGGGAGGTAAATGAAAAGAAAGAACCTGAAAGAGAACAGTAGGAAATAGGCTTTAATAAGGGAGATATGGATAAAAATTGGGTTAGTTTAAGGGAGGGGGGGGGAGGGAAGGGTATACAAGGAACCTAGGGGATAAAGGGAAAGAAGGAGCTCAAGAGAGGTAGGACCATAGGAGAAGGGTATTATTAAGAGAGAAAGGGGGAAAATGGGGGCACCTTACTTGGGAAAACCATGATGGAGGGGTGAGACAATGTGAGAGATAAACAATGCCTAGCTAGTTTTAAAAACTAGAGGGAACCCTATTATTCCAACAACCTACTGACAAATTATACATAGATCAAGAAATGTATGTCTGGGTAAGGTTGATCTGAGAATAATTGGTCTTTGCCCAAGATTTATCTGCATGACACACAGTAATTAAAAGTACCAGACTGGTGGAAATAACCTTCTTGGATGTTTAACAGACATACTTTGAGGCCTATAATAATTTGGTCAGAGGGACATAAAGGACAGTTTTTGCTCCTTGGCCTCCTAGATTGACTAGTTCCAGGGGACTATGAGCATCTCTCAAAGTGTCCTGTAATTGTGGTGGGTCACCTGTCCTCTTGATCATGGAGGCCGAGGAGACCCCCAGAGATGGACTTGAACCCGTGTCCAGTCTACAAAGAGGAGGGTCAACACAGAGGAATCATTTCCTCCATGCTTCCAAGTGAAGCCAGCCATGGTCGAGTAGGACCTTTGACAGACATAGACGGAACTGGTAAAAGATAGGAGCCAGGGGCTCCTCCCAAGCCCATGTGACTCCTGAGGAACAGAGCCTCAAAACCTTAAGAGTAAAAATAAATTGGTTTATCTAGGCCAACTCTATGGCCTTAAACACCCAAAACGAAAGTATAATCAAAGATTAAAGGGGCCAATATAATTTTTGAAGAGTCCATATGTATAGCTAAAGGTACATAACAAGCAACAGTGCCAGATAGCAGATACCTTCCTTTGAGTTGTTGGCCAGGGTGGCCAAAGGGACTCCCAGGTAGTAACCCAGCATAGAACTAGAGAGTGAACAGCAGACCCCAGTGTTATCTAAAGGAATATTGACAACTGATTGCTGTCAGGTGAGGAACAGCTGACCCTCCTAAAACAAAGACCTCTAGATAGTCTGATTAGATTCACCAGAAGGGCAAGTAGTAATGGGGAATGGCTGGAGTGCCAACAACACAGCAGACAGTAGCAGGGATGTCAGAGTATAAGGGCTCTAGTGGGGGGAGGGAGGCTATGGGAGGGTGCCATCTGGGAAGTGGGTGCATAGTTGAATAAGATGGTTTGGGATGTTCTGTGCGATAGACACACACACACACAAAATCAACAAATTAAAAAAATGTATTATATTTGAGGAGGAAGCATGGAAATTTGTGTCATGTTAATTAGTAGAGGTGATAAACGATACCATTGAAATCCACCTGATGAGTTTATAGACATGCACATGTGCCTAGGATCCAAGTGCAACCAATTATGACTAGTAATAATCAGATACGTTCAGATTAGAGATGCATGCACCAACATCTCAGTGTTAGTAGCAAAAACAATGAGTCTTTCTGCAAGGAACAATATATTCTAAAATGAAATGGAGGTCTTTTTGAAAGGTTAAAAACTCATTCCATTTTCTGTCTTACAGGGCTTATACTGAGTTCAATATTGTATAACCGTATTAAGTCAACTGTGAACCTAGAAACTAACAGCCACCTTGAAAGAGATGTATTCTTGCTCTGGAGTGTGTTATTGAATATGTTAAAGTTGTAGTGAAATGCTCCTTCTAATCATGTAGTTATTAAAAATTAAAAAAAAAAGTATCGTGCAAGAGTTACTCTGGGGTTAAGTGAGACAATGCGTATATTTCAGTTTCCTTAGAGAAGAGCCTGACCCATAGTGACTGCAGAGTTGTTGGTGTCATTAATATTCACAGTAGTGGAAGCAGGAGTTTAATGCAGGGTTTTGAAGAATTAAGCAAGAGTGATAACTCACTTGGTCCTTTGATGACATTTGTGGAAGACTACATTCAACAAATATTTTTTGAATGCTTTTGGTTGACTGTGGCCCAGAAACTGTTTGATGTGTGCAAGGTGCAGGAGTCATTAAGAGTCAGAAACCCCTGCTCCTGGAGGCTTACATTGGAAGGATGGAGACATAGTAAATACATCTATAGCATGTTACATTGTGGTGCTGGTGGGAAGTTGATAACAGGGAAAGGGTTTGGGAAGGATTGCGGTGAGAGTATTTATAGTTAATAACACAACAGCCATGGAGGACATGGCCCTGGAAAACTGGAGAAGACCTGGAGGAAGAACATTTGAGGCAGAAGAGGCTTGAGCAAGGTTGAGTGGGAATGGAAAGGATAGAGAGGTGACCTCTGAGGGTTTTGCCTTCATACCGTGCAAGTGACAAGACATTCCCAGTGACACAATATGCTGCTTATTTTTGATCACTGCTATGTGTTGAGAATAGACTGAACAGGGGAATTATTGCAACCATCTAGGCAAGAGATGGTGTAGACTGGGCGGAGCAGTAAAAGTGGCCTGAAATAGTCGGATTTACTTTAATAGGCGTAAGAGGATTTTGAACATACTGAATACAGGAGAATTCAAAGATGGACTTCTTGGATTGGGCAAGAGTTGCTATTCATACAGAAGCAAGAAAGACAAAGTAAGGGGTGGGAAGAAGACTGGTTGTTGTTTTGATGTGGTAATTTTGAAATGCATATTAGACAGTTGGAACTAGTGAGTGCAGATATGCGTCCAGGGGTGTATTAGCTATTTTCCTGTTCCTGTGATAAAATACCATTTTACCAGAAGCAACTTAAAGAAGAAAGTTTCCTTTGGGTTATGTTCCAGAGGGGGACTCCATACTGGCAGAGGTGTAGCAGCAGGAGCAGGAAGCTAAGAATCGACAGCTTCCCTCTCAAACTTGGAGAGTGAACTGGAAGTGGGCGAGGCTATAATCTCAAAGCCAGCCCCCAGTGACATACTTCCTTCAGCAAGGCTCCTCAAGGTTCCATAAGCTCCCCAAACATCACCCCCATCTGTGGACCCAGTGTTCAAATATGTGAGCCTATGGGGGACATTTCTCATTCAAACCACCACAAGGGGAAAAGATAGATGCTGAAGATATGAGTTGAATCTGTTTCACCCTTATCATATTGTTAGCATTTCCATTTCCAGATGCCAAAGTAGCTCAGCATTGACTCGTTCCTCAGTGTTAGGGCTCCGTTTTGAACTGATGGTGATAATAATGTTGCTAAGAACTCCCATCTGATGCTAAATTTAACAAGCTATTCATATCCTTAAATTATATGAGAAAACATACGTAATGGCTTATTATTTTGCCCATAATCACACAGCCAATAGAGCCTGCCTTTGAACCCAGGCTCGCTCTAGAACTATTGTTCCTGTAGCAGATAGACTGAGGAACCTGGGCCTCTTTGGGAAGGTTGCAGTTTGGTAGATATTTCCATGCACAGTGGCCACATTTCATAGTGAAAAAGAGTGAAATTTAATATCAGGAATTTTAGTTAAAACTCTGGATTACTAACAGCAGTTCTGGCCTAGAAGCTCAGATAAGGCAAAAAAGTATATCATGGGCATTTGAAAAAAAAGAACAAATCTTAGGCTCCTGACTTTCCTAGAAACTAAATCACTTAGAAAAGCAGGGAGTGGAGGTGACTGTCATTGAGTAGGTAAAGCTTAGGTGGGCTTTGGTCGCTTTCCAATTAGAATGAAGGACTGTAAGGAGAGATTGAGCAGTGTGACAGGCCAAGGACAGCTGGTTCAGGTCGTTTGATTCAGATGCTACAGTTAGTATTTTGCTAGAAAATAAAGTAGAATCAGTAGATAGTCAAAGAGGAGATGCAAATTCAGTATGTGAAGAACTGAGTGTATGGAAACTGATAACACTGCAAGAGAATTCACTACCTTAAGAATTTTAGTATGAGTGTGTGAGCGAAGTGCAGAGATCAAATCGCGAGTTGCAGGAAGGTGGTGCTGGGTAGATTCAGGTTCCTTTGAACAGAATGCTTATTACTCTTTAGTATGAAAATCTGTGTGACTTGAAATGACCTCTCCTTTGGGAGCTCATTACAGAACACTTCTCAATTCACCATTATATCCCCAGTTCCTTACACAGACGAAAACACAGGAAGTGAAGACTTTGAATGCTTGGTGTTTGAATTCATTGCTTCATACTCGCATTTTCATAAAAAAGAATGTGATCTTTTTGTCTTACCCACAAGAGGGGCAGTAAGGAGTGGAGTTGGGAAGTCAATGTTTTGCCAGGAGTGATCATGCCATATTGTTGCCTTCTGTGCTAAGGCTTTCATTTTGTGCATACTGCAATCTAGTGTTAGGAGGGGAGAAGTGGAAACTTATGGTTAGTATGGATTCTTTTTCTACCCCAGACTTTAAAAAAAAAAAAAATAGCCGTTAACATGTGATTGTTGTTTTTGTGTTTTAGCCCAGAAACGACACTAATGATTTTTTGAAAAATTCATTATTGGAATCTGATAGTGCTTTTATTGGTGAGTACATTCATTTTAATTTACTAATGCTATACTATTAACAGTATATATGGTTATTTTGTGTCTTTTAAGATAGGATTTCATTGAGTATGGACATTACAGCTGTGTACTACCATGCTAGGCTGCTCTAACCATTTTTGAAAGTAGTTTGGTAGTTCTACAGAATGCTGAGCAGTGACCATAATATCTGCAAGTACAATTCCTCAGTTTATGCCCTAAAGAAAATATGTCCAGACAGAGTTCTCCATGGATGTTCATTAGCTGTATTATTCCTAAGTGCCAGTAACTGTTTATGAAACAGGCAAATACACAGGCAAAATGTGATTTATCTGTAAGATGAAGAATGACTCAGCAATAAAATGGTGCATACAGATGAACCTCAGATACATGCTAAATGAGACATAAAAAATAATGTTGTAGAATTCCATTTATGTGGAATGTTACATAAGGTCAATCTGTTGAGCCAGGGGAAGATGCTGGACTAGGCTTGGAAAGTGGTTGCCAGTGAGTATAAGGGAGCTCTTTGAGGTGATGGAAAGTCTAGCTACTGATTATACAACTTTAAATTCCATGTAGGTGCTGGAGAGATGGCTCAGCGGTTAAGAGCACTGACTGTTCTTGCAGAGGACCCGGGTTCAATTCCCAGCACCCATATGACGGCTGCAAACTGTCCTTAACTCCAGTTCCACGGGAATCTGAAACCCTCTTCTGACCTCCACAGCATTGCACAACATGGGTGCACTCACATACATGCAGGCAATACACTCATACACATAAAAATATTTTTTAAAAAAAGAAATCCATGTATATGCACATATAAGCTGTGTAATATGTGTGTATATATATATGTATAAACTGTTTATATGTACAGTGGGATATTTTATGTATACACATAACATCATAAAGCACACACACACAAAACCTGAAACAAAACAAACAAACAAAAAAAAACAGGCTCTTTGCTTAGGTCTGAGTAAAAGACTTGAAATAGTCCATGTTTTAAGACTTCTTTGTGTGGACTGTTTAGGTGCTTATGGTGAGACGTATCCTGCTATTGAAGATGAAGCCTTCCCTCCACCACTGCAGCTGCCTTCTGCGAGGGAGCGCAGGCGGAACAAACTGAAAGGACTAGATTTTGTATGTATGAAGCGTCTTCTTTCCCTACCCCCACCTACCTTCTCAGTCTAGAAGAAGATTAGGCTCTGACCTGAAATTTATGGGGTCAAATAAAAAAAGGGCACTCGGTTTGAAACCCAAGTGGACATGGTCTGAATCTCTAGGTTCTACCATTATTTAATTGGTGACCTTTTAGCTCAATGAATCTGCTGGCATGGATATCCTGTCTTGGAAATGCTTACTGCCTCAGTTGTCATCCTTCTCCCTATATGGGTTTCAGAGAAGGCATGAAAAGCAACTGGTAGCTGTTGCCAGAAAGCCTGTGGTAGTCTCCTGATAACATATGGTGCCATCTCCATTAAAAATTTTTTTTTTATGTGTATGAGTGTATTGCATGTATGTAAGTGCACCAGTGTTGTTCAGTGCCTTCAGAGGTCAGAGGAGGGCATTGGATCCCCTGGAATTGGAGTTAAAAATGGTTGTGTGCCACCTTATGGGTGCTGGGAACTGAACCCAGATCCTCTGCAAGAGCAGTCAGTGCTCTTAACCACTAAGCCCCACCAACTCCATTTTTGTCAGGTGACTTACCCAAGGTCACATAGATCAAATATTCAAACCCAAGTTCTCTTCTTTCCTGTGCCTTTATGGTATAACCAATAAACAGTACAGGCTTTGAAGTATCAACAAATACATGCTCCAACAGTATACTTTCCTCTTTGGGTAGGCACCTTTGGACAGTTTCTTAGACTGCATTTCCATCCACATGACGCATTCAAGCATGTAGGTAGCTCCTAACAAGTAACGGCTGCTGTTAATTGGTGATATTACATGTACAGCTTTATCAGGGGGCACAAACTTTTTTTTTGCCTTAGCTAACTGATCTACTTTGGTCTAGGTTTGCCTTTTCTGCACATTTCATCATATAAATGATTACCTTCTTATCCTTTTTCAGGGTCATCTGTCTTGTAGCACGTGTCAGTACCTGATTCCTCTTTTGTATGTAAATAGTAGTTTATCTGTTCAACACATGATAAGTATTTTGAGTTATTGTCACATTTTTGCTTTCATGACTAGCATTGCTATTAGCGTTCATGTAGTTTCTGTATCTTTTCTCATTTCTTGAGTTGTATACCTTGTAGAATTACTGGATTATATGGTCACTGTGAATTTCCTCTGCGTCTTAAAAAAAACAGCCAACCTTTTCTAAAACAGCTGCGTCACTTTACACCTTTTCAACCACTTAGGAAGCTGGCGCTCCTCCACATCGTGGCCAGCACTCCTTACTGTCCATCCTTGAGTTTACAGCCATGTATTGTGTATTGTGTCAACAAACACCTTGGGTACTTTCTAGCCAGTGGTGGATCTTCTTTGGAGCAATGTTAATTCAGATCCTTTATCCATTTTTAAATTGTGTTGTTTTCACTGGTAAATGATTGTGAACTGTCTGGTTTGCAAATATTTTTTATTTAAAAAAGCTGTCATCATGATCTTCATAATGGTCTACTTTGAGGCATAGAAACTAAATTTTAATGAAGTCCTCTCACAATCTTTTTGTCATTTGGATTTTACCTAAGAAATTGCTTAACTTTTGTTTTCCTTTATAACTTTTGGTTGTCAACTTGTGTCTGTGGTAGCCCAAGTTAGTTTTGCGTGTGATATGAGGTATAGGGTCAGGGTTCCTTCTTTTGCATGTGGGTATCCAATTCTTCTAGTACAGTTCATTGAAAAGGCTATTTTTTTCTCCCTATTTCACTTTGTTGAGTATTCATCCAAAAATACAAGGATTCATTTCTGGATTCTTACTTCTCTCCCACTGTTCTGTGCATCTCTTCTTCTGCTAGTACAGTATCTTAATTCCTGTGGGTGGACTGAGCCTTAGCCCCTACTGTTTTCCTTGTATGCCCTATAATTCCAAACCTTATTCATCATAATGCTGCATCTTATCCATGACTAAAAGACATCTGACCCTGTAAACACAGGAAGGAGCCACGATATGCCTATTCAGTCAGTATTTTATTTTTGTTGTATTTATCCAAGGGTAAGAACATGTCTTAATTTACCAATTCTTTGTTAATGTGTGTTTCTAAAGTTCTCTTTTTCAACTACAGGATAATAACAGGCTTCATATACCACCAGATGGTCTCTCAAAACCTGTCTCCAGTATAAATGTTGATCAGCTTAGAATGAGAAATGAAGACAGAATGAGAAGACTGAATGAACTTCAAAGTAAAGCTATTAATCCAGGTACACAGTGAAGCTTACTGGCCTATGGCAAATCTGGAGGTACTGAAGTCCGTTGAGTTTTTATGGCCTAGGGCACAGTAACTATTTGGAAAAAACAGATGCCAGGATTAATTTTGCAACAGATTCTTTGTATTGGAGGGCACTCAGTTATGAGTGGATTCTGAAGAGTTAAAATAAGATCTGTGTACAAAATCTGTCCAGGCTTTTTCAGCAGGGAAGGTGCTGAGTAGTATGATACAGTAGTTACTCTCTGAAGTTGAGGAATGTTCAGAAATTAATTTTGAGTTTTAAAGTAATACATCTATTGTAAATCTCTGTAGTATTACAATTAAAAATTTACCATTGCTTGGCTCTCTACACCATGAAGGAAAATTGTTTCAGGTGAATCTTTTAAGTCATAAGTCATAAGTCTTCTCATGAGTGGACCTTGGTGACTTGTAGCTTGAAATTTGTCATGGAGTATATGAGACCAGACAGTTTCATAAGATAGCTACAGATCTCTTCTGTCAGCCCATGTCACATCCTTTTTACATTAGGCTGTTAGGCACTGGGATAATGGGACACTTTTCTATTAGTATTATTAGTTTTAGCAAATAGTACAGTGGCCTATTTAGACAACACTCATTGGTCTGTTAAACTATTGTTTTTCTAGTGGCAGTTTTTTAAAAGTTATCTTTAGATGCTACTTTTAAATTGTTTTCATTATATATACACATATATATATACATACACATATATATACATATATATATATACATACACACACACATATATATACATAGTTCAGGGGTGATGTGTTCTGATAATTGTACACCAATAAGCAGACACGGTAAACCGAGGGAATAGTGCTTTCCATTTCACACCTGGAAAAATGTGGACTAGTGTAAAAGGATGCCTTCAAGGCATTTTCTCTTAATGTATCCCAAGAATTGCCTTTTCTTTGTTTTACAATCCATAGACTTTAATACCTGACAGGGATATAGTTGAGAGAAGATAGTACAACTTAAGATTCTTTCAGGTTTTCAATGTCTAAACTATTTTTGTTTTAACACTATCCTTTCAAACAGGAGCTTTTTGGTACGGTGTGGATTGATTGCTCATTAAACTGATGGCACATATCCCTTTGCTGAGCTAATCCTGCACAGGAGATGTAATTTTTTTTTTAGAAAAAGAAATTGACATCACAGGGTAGGAAGACAGATTTTTTTCCTATTATATTTAATAATTCAAATATAAATATAGAATTAGAGTAAAATCAATTGTGATTAAGGAATGAGAAAAGTTACCTTAATGGGCTAGATGTGGTCTTCTTAGATTAGGTATAGAATGGAAGTAATTTCCTCAGAATGCCTTTTAATGTGCCTATATCAGTGTTCTAATTTGGATAAGTATTCCAAAAACTTAAAAGTTTTGTGTCATGTCCATTGTTTTTCCTAAAGGTACAGATAGAGAATAAGATTGCCTATATTTCTACAGTCAGCTTTCAATGTTTGCTAGGGTCTCCTTTGATTAGTCCTTGTAGGGTTGATGTGCTGTGGAGTCTCTTTATTGCTCTCCCATCCTCAACTTGGTACCTTTCTAGGCCTGTTCTAGTACTAAAGAGGTGGTTGGGGAAGCAGTCTGAAAAAATTCAGAACATGGAACTGTGGAGAAACATAAATCTGTAATGGGTGGGGCTATAGGCAACCTGTGTTTGTCACCTGCCACCTGTTATCTGACTTGTGTCTCTTACCTCCTATAGATGAGAGTTCATTAGTTGATCCTGATGACATCATGAAACAACACCTGGGTGATGATGGATCCAGCTCTGTAGCAACGGAGCCCTGGCTCCGCCCTGGCACCTCAGAAACTCTGAAACGCTTCATGGCAGAGCAGCTCAATGAGGAGAAACAGCAGGGTCCTGGAAAGCCAGGCACTTTCACTTGGCAGGGCCTGTCAACTGCACATGGTTAAAATAAACCAACACTGGACCCAACAGTGCCTTTTAAAGTGTAAGGAATGTTCAATCTCTATCTTGAGTAGTATGTCCTACATACTACTGACCTGACATTACTTATGTTCCACCTATATAAACTATATTTTTTCTATGATGATGTATGTTATGAATATTATGTACATAAAAGGCTACAATTACTGCTTTATATAACAGGATTATATAGAATTATTTTGCACAGTTTTGCCATAAGTCAGAGTGGTAATGAACTCTTGGATTCAACTACCGTATGTGCATTAAATTCTGCTTGCCATTAAGAGGTCGTGAACTACGCGTTGTAACAGTACTGTGAAACCCGAGTCTCTTCTGTTACTTGCACATTTGCTATTACATTAGCTTTGTGTTCAGAGCAGTTCATTAGAGAATACACCTGTTGGAGCTGTGACTATTCGAGTTGCTTTGTGACGAGGGACTCAAACAAGATCTGTATTTTCATGTGATTTGTAGCCACTGGTTCTGTAGAAATGAAGGGAGCTAGGATGATCTTATTCCTGTGATTCATGCACTACATGTTATGCCTGTCTGTCTCCGTATTATTTTTATGCTGATAAAAGGCACAGACTCAGCATTACTAATTTATCTGATTTCACTATTTCTTGATAGAAATAAAGCTTTATTTTTATTACTAATGTCAGTTTATTTATTTTCAAGTTTTTACTGAAGAGGTTTTTAGAGGCCGAAAAAGAGGTCAGAATTGGGGTGAAAGAGAGAGAGACCCTTGCATAAGTTTAGAGTTTTTCTGGTCAACAAATGATACTTCTGAAAAAGGAAAGATTCACTTGAATTCTGGAATCATTTTTACTTGGATTGTGGTGTTGCGTACCCACCAGGATGACAGCTGAGGCACCAGAGGACTGCTCCTGACACTCCCATGCAGTCAAAAGACGTAACAGCAGAAGAATTTTCCAAAATAGTAAATACTTAGTATTTAATGTTTTTGGGTACCTGTAATATTTTTTAAAATTATGTTTATGTGTATGCATATATGTAGGTGTACCACAAGCATGCAATGCCCACAGAGGCCAGGAGAGGGAATTGGATTCCTCCTGGAAGAGCAGCCTGTGATCTTAAGTGCTGAGCCATCTCTCTAGCCCCGCTATGTGTCATTTTTATGTTCAGTTTCCTTTACCGTGAATGTTCTATCAATATTTCAAAGAAAGAAAGCCTTTGTCTCCTCTTTGGAGAGTACTGATATTACAGCATTAAATCATTAACTGCCAGCCATGAGCAGAAATTACCCTCAAGACTAGAAGTCACAGGGCTCCCCGACACAAGTGGGTGACTTTTAGTTTTAACATTCAGCTGGGCTTTGAACAGACTGGGCCTTATGGTAGTAAATGTCACATATTAACTGCTCGTCTTCTAAGGTGGTATGGACGTACACCAACATATTTCCTGTTTTGAAATTAACTGTCACCCTCCATTTTGTTTAATGTTATGTGTACCACCACATAAGTTGACTCCTCATTCACAGAATACCACATTTCAAACTACTCCAAGGGAAGTCTCAAATAATAGCCTTATCTTTAATAAACACAAGAAAATTTATGAATGTCCTAGGATTATGAAAGCAGCAGGTGGAAGGCTTTAATGTCAGAGAATGGAAAGAAACTGTGTCTTTCTAGCTGAAACTATTCTTTTCATGGTTTAGCCTTCAATTAAAAACAAATAGGGCTGTGGGTTCTGTAAGTTTTGACTGCACTGATGAAATAATTCAAAAACTTTATTGACCTATAACCTGATTAGAATATGCCAGATGAGAATCAATATTGTACAGAAAGTTGTACAGAATTTTACATAGAAAACTTTACATCTGTACCATATACATTTTATCCGCCTGAAAAAATTTTCTACATCCACTGTTAACACGGAATGCTTGACAAGCTTGTCATTTTTTTAACCATCAGAGCACAATTCACAGTATGAATACATTTCCAGTAAATCTAACCTCCCCAAACCATGCCAGATTTGTTATGTTACTATAGTCAACATTAAATTCTGTACAGAGAATAAAATCTACATCAAGCCCCGCCACCCAAAAGAAAAGTGACAGCAACCTAGATTCATTTTGCAGTGATTCAAGTTTCAGTCTGTGAAAGATCACTCTTATTTTAATGGCTCATCTTTAAAAGCCCTAAGAGTATATTACAGATAGCTCTTGTCAGCAAGGATATTTTCTACCTTGGTGGGTTTTTCCCTCCTGTTGTGATCCTGACAACTGTCAGCCACAACAGCTTCAGAGCATGTCAAGCTCTCAAAAGTACTACCCCACAATCAGGGGTAAACAAAAAATACCCCCTAAATAAAGACAAAAAAAATTCAACCAAAATGTTTAGTGCATTTTGACAAAATATTGTGGGTATTTAGCAAGTAGATAAGAAAATAAGAACTAAAGTAAAACAGTGCAGGAAGAACAATATAATGTTTAAGATTTTTATATTACAGACCTGCATTTCTGTACATTTTTCACAGAAAGATGATTACCAGTATCTCAGACAGCCTGAGTGTGCAAAAGTCTTCAGAATAAGAATACCATAGTTGCTAAATATCTTTTACCATGAACAATAATTTCTTTTTCTCCCCTCCCCCAATTATAAACATTTTATCCTTCAAAATACAGCTCTCCTGAGTTGTACTTCTTACAGAAGTTCAATCTTTATATCTATAGTTCTTTGGGTAAATTTTACTTCCACACCTGCCAAAAATATGTGGGGCTCTCCCTGCCTCAGAGGACCCAGGAGCACAAGCTGACACTCAGACATGCTTTCTGCTGAACATCGCCCAACACAACACAGAATCCACCAGATTACAAAAAGGGACCAGATGGAGTGTTCCGAGTTTCAGTTATAGCTGTAAGCATCTTTACCAGCAACTCTTGGACACTGCAATTCAGAGAAACAATTTTTCAGGTAGGAAGCCTCTGCTCCAGGGTCCTTTTAAAGAGCGGAGGGATGTAAACACCAACAGAAAAATATTAAGTTCCCATCATTGCTTGTTTATTCCAAGTTCCTGTTCAGGTGGTTGTGATATCTGAAAAACTATTCCAATTCGCAGAAAAAATCTTCTAAGAACAGCACGAAGTTCAGGAATCAAGTCAAATTGCATAATTTCACATAAGAGAGGGTAGTAGAATGATGCATGAGCTTTAAACTGGGGAGGAGGGGAGGAAATAAACTTCTGTTAGTAGTGTCTGGATTCCAAGCCACAAAACCTAAAGTGCCTTTCAAGCTAGAGCAGCTGGCATATGCACTGATTCTAGGAGACAGGTGGTTTTGTTCAGGTGGTGATACAATAGAAAGCCTGACAAGATTCCAAGAGAGACGGCACAAACCCAGATTATTTACTTCTCCATCACTGTTTGGAAAAACATTTTATAGCTGGGCGTGGTGGCATACACCTTTAATCTCAGCATCCCTGGCCTACAAAGTGAGTTCCAGACCAGCCCGGGCTACAGGGAGAACCTGTCTCAAAAAGACGAAAAAAAAAAAAATCATTTTATATGTCTTTGACAAAATCAATAAACTAGTATGTTTTTCCTTGTGTAGCATACAAAAGAAAGCAGAGTTGAGTTTGTTTTTCGGTCTTTTTGGGACAGGGTTTCCCTGGGGCCCCAGCTGCCTGAACTCGCTATGTAGACCAGGCTGGCTTTGAACACAGAGATCTGCCTACCTCTATGTCCTCAGTGCTGGGATCATAGATGTCTGGTAGAACTGAATTTTTATAATGCGTAGATTACTGAAATTGTATCTGTTGACTGTTAAATACAGTTTTTAAGTTTTAGGGGAAAATTCTAATGAACAATGCAATATCACATACATATCTTCAGGCAAAGATACATGCATTCCATTTTTATAGTTCTAATTTATATACCTTGACTTATCTTGGCTTTAATTCCCTATCTTCCTATTTCTTTCCTTCATGCTCCTCTGCACCTCAGCAAGTACAGGAAAGCAGTGCATCACACTGGCAAGAGAGTAAGGAGGATTCAGGTGCAAACACATCTGGACCCAGGGAACGTGACTGAGTGAGTGACTTCGGACAGACACCCGACAGGAATAGCACTGCTTTCCCCCACAGGATTTTTCATATGCTACTAGAGCCTAAAGTTTGAAATCTAAGGGAGTCATAGCAACCTCTTGTCTTATACCTAAGTTGCTTTTAAAAACAATGTAAAATGTTTATTTTTAATATACAATTGCAATAAAATCCATTCACATATATGATTAAGTATATATAATATGAATAATCCATATTTACATATAAATGTCTAAATTCATACTTACATGTAGATTTTTTTATCTTTAATTACATTAACCTAAACTTTTAAAAATATTTATTATTTGTATTTTATGTGTATGAGTGCATTGCCTGCATATATGTGAGTGCAATGCCGTGGAGGTCAGAAGAGGGCTTCGGATTCCCCTGGAACTGGAGTTAAGGACGGTTCATAGCCACCATGTGGGTGCTGAGAATTGAACTCGGATCCTCTGCAAGAGCAGTCAGTGCTCTTCACCACTGAGCCATCTCTCCAGCCTCATTAACCTAAATTTTTTAAGTGAGTTCATAACTTGTTCACTAGAGGATTTAGTTACCCACAGCTACTAAATGGGCCAAAGGAGCACAGGCCCAGGGGTCAGATACAGTTTTTGTGCAAGGATGCAGAGTGGGCTGGAATAGGGGAATTTCAGCAATTCCAGAGGTCATAATGGGGATTTCAATGTGGAGGGACCCAGGAGCTTTTCAAGGTGTCTGATGGATTCTAATTCTTCCTCTACTGAGTTCCCTACTGAACTGCTGACTAGAAAACAAAGCTAAGTGAGATAGTAAAGTTCAGTTCGGGGAGGCCCACAGACAGTGTAGTGCAGCTCAAGTGCTCTGAGTGGCATCCTTACCTTGGCCTCAAGGTCAAGGAGCTGGACAGAAAGCCTCATACTTACCCTGTTATCACTGATCTTTAGAACTTTAGTTAGAAACAATAAAAGTAAGTTAGTCCAGGCTTCCCGATGACTCTCTGAGGTTAGAGTGAGGAAGTAACTTAGAGCTTCACTGCAGACACTGCAAAAGAGGAGGTTGACTTTTCACTGCGTGTAGACCTCTTGGTCTACCACTAAGAACTACATTGACTGTCAGTAAACTGGCTAGATCCCATCTGTTTACATTAAGTGGAGTACCAATAGTCACACTTTTTTTTCTCTTTTTTAAATTTGTTTTTACTAAATTTTGTTGTATTTCATACAGAATATCTCAAACAATCTGAGTCATCTTTATAGCCCTGTCTCCACCAGCACCTTCCCATAGCCCCCCCAGCTGTGAACCCATATACTCTGTTCTGGAGTTAAGGCCCACTTTGTCAAGTCAGTGTCTCCAGACATTCCCCAGTGCAAGTCCATTCACTTCTGGTCTAGTCAGATCCCTCCCATCTATTCAAACACCTATCATTTTCTTTTCTTTTTTTTTTTTAACAGAGCATAGGGTGGGGATTTATTTGCAGAGGAGTGGGCGCCCCCCCCATTTATGGCTGCACTGGAAAGCCCACACTCAAATATAGATCCTGTCACAGAGGCAGAAAAAGGTGAGAGAGGTGCCTCATGGCATTCTTGGCTTATATATCCTTAGCCCCTCCCCCACATGCAGCTAAGGTAAACTGATGAATGTGGGAAGGGGGTGTATTTCAAATTTGACAAACAACAAAACAGAAAAAGAATCCATTGGAAACGTCTCAGGAAAATCACATTTTTCTTAATTTCTAAGTTACATTTGATGTAAAGTCACAATGTGATTGACAGTAGGTACAGAAACTTGATGTCAAGGCATGGGTTGAAATAGGTGGCTCCTTCCTTCACTGATTCTGAGGCTTCAGACCCTTCTGCACTTGATTAGTTTTATTTATAAAATAAGAGGCTGTAAATGATAGGATTTTTAAAATGTACTTAACCTACTGCTCTCAAAACAGGAATGCGAGCAGTGCACACATGCATGTGACAGGGTTCTTTATAAATGGCATGTTTCACTCGGTGTGAGTTTAAATTTATTTGTCATAATGTAAAACAGAACCAAACAAGTAAAACTAAGAGAAACTCCAATTATTTTTTTTTGATTAAAAAACGCAGACAGGTAAGGCAATCTGTCATTTCCACAATGATTGCTTTGTTAAAAAAAAAAGATCTGTCTTAGCTGGGCATGGTGGTGCACGCCTGTAGTCCCAGCCTTGGGAGGCAGAGGCAGGAGGATCTCTGTGAGTTCAAGGCCAGCCTGGTCTACATAGTGAGTTCCAAGACAGCTGGGGCTACAGGGAGACCCTGCTTCAAAAAGACAA
>NW_008356952.1:775260-823460 GCF_000622305.1 Nannospalax galili
AAAAAAAAAAAAAAAAAGAGAATCTGTCTTTGGGTTGGAGAGAGAGTTCAGTGGTTAAGAGCATTTGCTGCTTTTGCAAGGGTTCCTAGCTCAGTTCCCAGGACCTACATGGTGGCTCACAACCATCTGGAACTATAATTCCAGGGAATCCAACACCCTCTCTGGCCTCTGTGAGCCACTAGGCACACACATGGTACATATACCTACACGTAGGCAAAATACTTAATACACATAAAAAATAAATCTGTAAAAAGTTACTAAAAAGGCCCTATCTTATGGCATTAAAAAGAACTGTATCATCAATTTTCTGAATGTTAAAAATTGCTTTTTTGTCCTTTATGGTAGGCATGACCTACTCAGATGCTGTCAGTTGCAACATGGCACTTGGCTAGACTGGAGTGCTGCTGTAGTCACAGACACTCAGGAAACTAAGGCAAGAGGCTCAAGGCCAGCTTACATGACAGATGAGACTGTGGCGGGGGGGACGGTTCTGGGGAGGACACTAATCTGGAAGCTCTATTTAATTTTCATAGCTGATCGGTGAAATAGGGGTTTCCAGGTTCTAAGGGTTCAGCTACCTTGCGTGGTCCTGCTACTGCCCCTTTCCTACTCTACACAGCCACATGGATCTCAGGCAGGGAAATCAGCCAAGAGTCTTACTTTAAAAGCCTTTGTTGGACTTCTTCCCAGGCACTGACCCTGCTCTCATCCATGTACATCCGGAAGAGAATGCGCAGCCCACAGGCCAGGCTGCTTGTTTCCTGCTTCAGAAGGTTGGGCTTGGACTTGCCTTTGAAGCCTGCGGAAAGGGGAAGTTATCAGAATTAGACTGAGAAGGTATCTTACATAAAGAAAAATAGCCTGTTGGGAGGCACATTCTGTGTGTGTCAGGTGTCAGCACTGGCTAGGCAGCCAGTGTACCTGAAATATAAGTGTATAAGTGTGCCTGAAGACCTTGGATATAACACAGCTCATGAACTGAGAAAGCAGAGCCCTCCAAATAAATCAAACTTGAAGCTCTGCAGATCAAGATGTAAGTACAGCAAGGGCTCCTTGATGAAAGGGGGGCGGGAGGAAGGCACTGTTTACTTGTCAGAGATGTGACAGGACAGAGCCAGTGCAAAGGAGGAGCCTGGTCACCTATGTAGAAACGGTCCTAGTAGGAGGGCAGCAACAAGATGAAGAAAGGAAAACCAGAGGTGCAGTTCTGTTCTTCCCTAATACGGAGTTGTAAGTGCAAGAGGATGAGCTAAGCCATTTTAGATTGAAAAACAATCAGGAAATAGAAAGAATATAGATGCTGATGTTAAATAAGCATCAGTTCACTTCTTTATTTTTCCTGCCATGTTTTGCTGTTATTCTCTCCTAGGGATTTTGTACCAAACAGGCACTGATTACTATTTCTTAAATACAAAAATGTCAGGGTAACTTATAGAGAGCTTATTTCTCATTCAATTTTGCTAACTTTTCTAAAATAAGTATATTTCCCTACCCCAGTAACATTCCTTTCTAGTCTGCAGGATGGCCACTCCCAAGGAAAACAGAAGTCACTCTAATATGTATGCTGGAATCCCTTACGTGGGACTTGGACACAGGGTTTTCCCTCATAGGAGTTTCTATTATATTGACTAACAAGAAGGCTGCAAGCAAGATAAGGACAACTGGTCAAACCAGACAGTTACCAGGTGGACTGACTGATGGAGAATGGATATACCCAGGAAGTTTTCCGGCTTATGACTGACAGAAGACCTAGATGCTAAATTACACCCTTATTATCACCAGATCTCAAGTGCTCAGTCCAACTCTAATGAACACACTCATTAGTAGCACATCTGTTCTCATACAAGATTTGAGTGCTTACCTGCTTTCCACAGAGCAGTCCTCTGTTCATTGTTGGAATTAAATGCTTTTGCAAATCTATGTGATTCTAATAAGCAGTCCAGTAGCTTAAAAAGTTGTTGTGACGTTAAAAAGCGGTACATTCCTTGGTCTTGAGTATCAACTCGAACATCGAAGTCCACTGCATCTCTCTTTGGAAAACAAACCACCACAGTATACACAGAACCACATATTTAGTATATTTAGAACTCAATTTTCCCCCAAAGATGACCTTTTCAATGAAAAAAAATGTGTGTGTGCCTGGTTGTATGTGCACTGTACAGATGGTTGCAATCAACCCAGGTCTTCTTCAAGAGCAACCAGTGCTCTTTACCTGAGCCATGCCTCCAGCCTCCTCGCCCTGCAACTATTTTTCTAAGCAAGACATAGAAACTCAATCTCTATATCTTAACAGAGGAGGGAACATCTGCCTTCTGCTATGCATCTTGGTACCAACACCCCTCCCCCACTGTCTCAGACCCCTCCTAGAACCCCTGACACTGAGGTTTGGACCTTCCAAGGTCTGTGGTCACTGGCCACCTCTGTGGCTCACTAGCCCTTCTCTTCTCAAGGAGTTCTGAATCTCTGGACAGTGATTTTAATTATTCTCTTGCATGAGCTGTCACATTTTTAGTAACTAGCTGACAAAGCTGCCTACTCTAAAACTGTATCCAGAGAACTGGCAGGATCGAGGCCAACAGGCTATTTTCTCTTTAAGCTCAACTCCAGCCCTTCTCCATGTTTCCTGACGGCGAGCTCATGTGCTCACTTACCACATATTTAAAAAGCGTTCTTCCCAACCTCACATGATGGGTGATTTTCCTTCTTAAGAAACTCCTACCACCAAATGTACAAACCTTGGATCTCATATCCTTTGTCTTCCCCATCTACCATGAGTGGGCTGTCCGGTGGTGACCCACTGTTTCAGAAACAGTGTTAGCCACTCCTTCCTCTACCCCAATTTATCTCTCAGGTGGAAAGTTCTCATCAGTAAATATGTCCTATCACAATCTGGGAAACAGAACAAAGCAAACCCCTCTTATGACCCCTCGCCCAATGCTCCTTCAGCTATTATTCCATTTCTCCAGACCTCTTTAGAGCAAAACTCCTTGACAGAGTTAATAACATATAGTGTCCAACTCTTCCCTTACACCCGCTACAACTATGCTTTTGTCCTCAATGTTAAAATTAAACAACGCAAGCTCAGAAAACCCTCTACATCATGAGGGCAGTTCTTTTATTTTTTTTATTTTATGTGTATGAGTGTATTATCTGCATGTGTGTGAGTGCACCGGTGTTGTGCAGTGCCTATGGAGGTCAGAAGAGGGTGCCAGATTCCCCTGGAACTGGAGTTACAGACAGTTGTTAGCCATCATGTAGATGCTGGGAATTGAACCTGGGTCCTCTGCAAGAGCAGCCTGTGCTCTTAACCACTGAGCAATCTCTCCAGCCCTGAGAGGGCAGTTGTTAGGTACAATGTTATGTGACCCACCCACAGCACTTGATCCTTAAAATAGTCTCTTTGACTTCTATGATGACCTGACCTTATTTCTCTTCTGGTCTCACTGATTTTCATTCTCAGTTTCTACCAACTGCCTTGCCACCAAAGCTGCAGTGTGAGGCCTCAGAGCTCAGTCCCTGACCCTCTTTCTCTGCCACAGCCATACTGTGACCTCATGACAACACCTAGGATCAGGGTTCAGAATGGCAACTCTGAAGAAGGTCTTCCAAATGACATCTCTAGCCTGAGTACCTATCTGAAGTTCAGACTGCAGCTAACTTCCTACTTTCCCAGAAAAAGCAGCCACCCTCACATCTCCTTACCTGGGCTGCCGCTAAGTTTTCCGCATCTTCCTTCTTACTTGTGGCTGGGAAGAACACAATGTTGTCGATGGTCTGGATGAGTTCCAGCTGCACAACACATTTAATCAACAGGGCAGCAAACAATTTTTGTTCTGGAAATTCTGTGAGGAAACCCCCCCAATGCACATGCAAACAAAACATTATTTTGAATCCTTTAATAATTTCTGACATCATAATGCTAAGGAACATTACTATGCATGAAGGTCATCTGTACATTTCAGTGAGAAAGGCATCCTGCCTCTGCACATATGTACCACTTGCTAAAAATTTAATCAACATCTACAAAACTTTTACAAAAGTAATTGTTTAAATATCCTACATGATTTGAACAGTGAACATGTTCAAACTGGTTATACTCTTCATTAAAAAAAATCTATTTTATCTATTCTATGAGTATTTTTCCTGCATGTATGTTAAGTGCACCTGTGTCTTGCAATGCCCATGGAGGCCGGTGGGGGGGGTGCTGGAGCCCTTGGAACAGGAATTACAGACAGCTGTTAGATGCCATGTGGAGGCTGAGAACTGAACCCAGGTCCTCTGCAAGAACAGCCAGTGCTCTTAACAGCTAAGCCACCTCTCCAGCCCCATACTCTTCATTTTTAAATAGGATTCAGGTTATTCTTGAAATAAGAAATGGACAAAAAAATTAAAACTTAAATAGTATTTACTTAGCTCAAACCTGACGTTTGAAAATAATATGAAAACTCGTATCATAAAGAAACAAGAGGAATCAGATCACCATAAAATAGGAAGTGGGATAGCCAGGATTCTGATTAATCTATGAAATGTTGGGGTTCAGCCATATGGCATGTTTTATCTGAGTCCAAATAAGTATTTATAGCTAAAATTAATGCTTTCAAACTGATCTACCAATAAATAAGTCATCAAAATATATGCTAAGCATATTACACAAAGTTCCCTAATACCATTGCAGAAGTGCTCCCCATGCAGCCTTCCTCCTGAGAGCTTAAGAGTACACATTCCTCAGTCCTAAAAAATATGCTCCACAGAACAGTTCTGAAAATCAGGACAGATTCATAGGAGAATGCTCCTTTATATAGACCATGCACTTAAGTAGATGTAGAAGCAGGACGTTAGGAACAAGGACTCCGCTACCAACTGTGGGGAGCACTGGGAAACACTGACGTGGCCCAGGCAGGGAAGGGAGGGCCAAATAGCTGAAGGCCACATCTGGGTTCTGAGGGATGGCAGGTGCCTAAGAGGAGCTATTAATCAGTTCTGAGGCAATGTCTCCAGCAGTAGCTGATTTACAATCCCTTAGTTTCTTTATAGTCTGAAATGCATTTTACTACAATTTCCCTTTTCTAGCACCAATCTGTGGAAGTTAAATTTACTAAATACATTAACAATGTTTCCTATCTAGATATTTTTCCAGAAGTTGTTTTTTGTAGCATTTGATGATTATGGTTGATCATAAGTTAAAAAACAAAACAAACAACTCCTCAAGTCCTATAGTTGTCTCTTCCTCAAGTGACTCTTCCCCGATCCCTTATGGGAATCATACACGCTGTGTACTCTCAGCCCTTCATCTGATTCACAGAAACACCCCAGGCCCGAGGCAGAGCCCCCTAGTAACACCTAAACTTTAGCTGGGGCTTAGCCATAGGTGGATATATAAAGGAGACACGGTCTCATCAGTGTGCGAAGAGAGCTGAGTGGCACCAAGATGCTTCTGGTGACAGAGTTTGGCAGATGAGGCTGCACTGTAACTGAACAGGAAAGCTGAGATTCTCCACACTTTCTGGTACCCTGAGAACTGCACAAAGATCTATTAGCAAGGATCAGCAGTGCTTTGGAGGATAATACCTATCTGTACAAGTTTTTCAGCTCAAGGTGTGAAATATGCTAAGGCTATTAGCTCGCCACGTCACCACAGGAGAGGACTCAAACTCAGTGCATTTTAACTTGGTGGGATAATACATACTGAACCAAGACTAGATGAAGCAGCAATGCTTTCTCAAAGTGTGTAGAGAATGAAGCAGCTGCCTTGCAGATAGTGAAGTTCTCATGTCTGTGTTGTCATTCTTTTCTCTGAGTAGGAGTTGAATGGCATGGGCCCTGTCATCAGACAGAGGAACCATGGCCTACTCACCAAGTGAAAGGCTTAGAGGAATGAGATGGCAATTTGTTCTTCCTCCACCACAATCCACTCAGAGTCACTAACTCCAAAATGACCCTTACCCCAAACACTTCCGGGGGGTAAGAGTGCCTGCACAAATATAGCAGCTCAAGCCCTTGGTTCAGGATGGCAAGAGAACAGTACCCTTTCTCCAGGAAAAGGCAAAGTCTCAATTAGGCAGGTAAGACCTTCTGAATATGTGGTGACTGAGCCACACATAGCTAAATATTTTCAAGTTCAGTCTCTTGGTCACAGAGCAAAGAGCCACTCACTGTTCTGTCTTTGCAACATTTTCAGGACACAATGGAGGTGGAGAAAGTTTGTGCAATAGCTATTATGTTCTCTACAATACAAGAATGAAACTGGAAATGGACCACTTACTACCACCTATCTTCTCTTAGGGCATTAGCGAGATGCAGTGACTGACTCTAAAGACTCTTGTTAATGGGATAACAAAGCCTATCTTTAATGGTAAGCATCCAGGATTACTGAATTCTCTGAAAAACAAAAATCAAAATAGATCAATGATCTAATGTAAGAGCTAAAACACTAAAACTTTTAGGAAGTCAACACTGGAGAAACTTCATGACCCAAATTTGGCAGTGGGTTCTTAGCTACAGTACCAAAAGCATGACCAATAATAACAACAAAAGATAAATTAGAGCTCATCAAGAGGGAAAATTTTTGAGGTGGGAAAGGTAGCACATGCCTGTAATCCCAGAACTTGGGAGGCAGAGACAGGAGGACTGCTCATGAGTTTGAGGACTGCCTTGTCTACGTAGTGAGTTCCAGACCAGCCATTACTACAGAGCAAAAATCAAATTACAAATAAAACAAAACCACCTTTGTGCATTAAAGGACATTATCAAGAAATGGAAAAGAAGACCTAAAGAATAGAGGAGAATACTTGGAAAGACTATATCTGATAAGGGTTTAGTATCCAGATATCCAGAGTATGTAAGAATTGAACAAAAAGACAAATCCAGTTTAAAAATGGGCAAGGACATAGTTAAAATTTCTCCGAAGAAAAGACACAGATGTCCAACAAGCAAACAGAAAGATGCTTAACATTATTAGCCACTGTGTAAATGCAAATTAAAAACTATAATGAAATACCACTTCACATCCACTAGAATAGCTATCATTAAAAAAAGGGACAAGTGTTAGTAATTATGTGGAAATGTTAGTAGGGATATAAAGGTGTGACCACCATACACAATTTGATGGTTCCTCACAAGGTTAAAAAGAATTAGCATATTACCTAGTAATTCTACTGCAAGGTACATTTACACAATTGAAAACATGCTCAAACTGCTTGTACATGAAGGTTCCTAGTAGCACTCATCATAATAACCAACGTGTGACAAGCTCAATGTCTATCAGCAGCTGGGTGGACAACTATGGTGAATCTTTAAGAAAAGCTCTACTAAGTGAAAGAAGTCAAACACAGAAGGACACACTTTGTATGACTGCATTCATATAAAACATACAGAAGAGCCTAAAGAGCCTATCCACAGACAGAAAGCAGAATGGCAGTGGCCAGAGACATGGGAAGGGGAGAATATGGAATGGCTGCTCAGTGGTTATAGGGTTTCCTTTTGGGGGTAAAATGTTTTGGAAGTAAACAGAGAGGGTGGATGGACAAGATTCTCAATATACAAAATGCAATCTAATTGCTCATTTGCAAATTAATGGCTCTTAAGTGAATATAGCCTCAATTTAAAATATTTGTCACATTTATTTTATGTGTACATTTGGAGGTCAGAGGACAACTAGCCAGAGTCAGTTCTCTTCTTCCACCATTAGGTTGGAAGGATGGAACTCAGGGCATCAGGCTTGGTGGCAAGTGCCTTTATCTGCTGAGTCATCTTGCTAACCATAGCCTTATTTTTTACAAAGTGCTTAAAGCCACTTTCTTTTCTATGGCGGTACTAGTCTTTCCTAGTATACTTACCTTCAACAAACAAAACAACCAGTGTAGTCAAAAAGTGAGAGGATGTCCCATTTTGGGGGGCAAAGGTGATGGAAAGACTGAAGGTGGTCCATGGAGACACAGGGTATATAAGTTTGATCCTCAGAACTTGGAGCTCCTACCTAGAGAGCTGGGGTCCTTTACTAAGTTCCCAGGTAGATGGATAAAGGAAGGCATGCTGTTTTCTACTGTTGTAGAGAGAAAATGGAGCTAATGTGTAGAGGGGACAGAGAAGGAAGACCCATGTGCTCAACATAAAAATAAGCCAAATGTACTGTGGGAAAACTGATACCACAGATATTAATGAATTTCTTAAAAAAAATCACTTATCTGTCAATGTCCATAACTGTGGTAGTCAGAATAAAGAAGTGACCTCACAATTAATTATAGCATATGCTTATTAGGATAAACAAAAGTTATCCCATTTCTATCTAACACAGTTTTTTATTTAGAGAGACAACTTACTTGCTGTAGATTTAATTTTGTTGGCGTCTTCATTCATAGTGGAGACAGAAACCAGTGATGCTTGTTGTCTGTTATCTGCAGATCTTGGCTGAAGAGAATCATGTATATCTACAGATTTTTGTGATATTGTATCCTAAAAATTAAAAAAAAAATCTATGAAAGTGACATCCTGCACAACTGATTAACACAGCAAAAATCATTTAAAATTATCTATTCATAGGTAAAAGGTAAGCATCTTTAAGACAAAGGCTGGGGCTGAAGGCAGCTTAGACTATAGAGTAAGACTGGGACTTTGTCTCAAATCCAAAAACAAAAAGGGCTTCCTTTCTGAGCCTTTATAGCCCAGGCCAGGTACTACCCAGGAGCAAGAGATAAGAATGCTAAGTTGCAATGCATGGGAAAACTAGGCAGCACTATCCACAGGTCTCACAAAACCTAAGGGGAACACACATTTGTTAGGTGGAAGGTGATTTCACAAACTTTTAAATCTGAGCTAAGCTGAGGAGAACTTTGTGGGGGTAGTTAGGAAAACATCCGAAACCCAAGAAACCAAGGACCACAAAGTTCAGCATGAGGGTGATTAACCAGGAGTGTGGTATCATGAAAAGAAGCTGGGACCAGAGTCTAACAGACCTACAAGACAAATTCCCTGTAGGTTAAGAATGAGATATGGGGGGCTGGAGAGATGGCTCAGCAGTTAAGAACACTGCTCTTGCAGAAGACCCGGGTTCAAATCCCCGCACCCACATGGCAGGTAACACCTGTCTGTGACTCCAGTTCCAGAGGATCTGACAGTCTTTTCTGTCCTCTGAGGGCATTGCACAACATGGGTACACTTACCTACATGCAGGCAATACACACATACACATAAAATAAAAATAATAAGTAAAATATTAAAAAAAATAAAGACAAAAGAATAAGATGTGGAAGATGCAAAGCACAAGTACAGGGTCACAGAGTAAATGGCAGCTGACGCCCCCCTCCTCCAGCTTTATTTGGTGACAACAGCAGGCAGCAGTGAAAGAAGAGAGAACTGGGTTCCAGAGGAGCACTGCTCCTGTTATTCTAGAGTGTGGCCACACCTAGGTTTGCAGGAGCCCTGTTCCTAGAAACAGTGCTAACCAAGATCATACTTTAACAGGGACTTCAAATGTCTTTTTCTTTGTTTTCGGAATGAAAACATCATAGTTTATGATCTATCATTTCCAGTTCTGGATAACAGGGGAGTAATAGATATGAAACCGAGTTCCCAAACTTTTGGATCAAATATGGTAAATTTTCATTTTTTAAAAGATTTAGTTTATTTTAAATTCTGTGTGTGTGTGTGTCTGTCTGTCTGTCTGTCTGAATTCAGGTGCCTGAAGAGGCCAGAGGCATGAGCTACAAGCAGTCATGAACTGCCTGACATGGGTGCTGTGAACTGAACTTGGGTCCTCTGCAAGAATAGTCCATGTTCTTAACCATTGAGCCATTTCTCCAGCCCCATGAAAAGTATTTTTCTTTTTTGGTTTTCTTTTGTAAGTTTATTTTTGTTTTATTTTATGTGTATGAGTATTTTGCAAGCATGTATGTATGTATGTATGTAAGCACACCTGTGTCTGCAATGCCCACAGAAGCCAGAAGAGGGTGTCAGATCCCCTGGAACTGGAGTTACAGATGGTTGTTAGCCCCCATGTGGGCAGTGGGAACCAAATTTGGGTCCTCTGTAAGAGCAGCGAGTGCTCTTAACTGCTGAGCCATCTCTCCAGCCCCATGAAAATGTTTCTAAACTCTCCAAGTAGAAAGCCATAGTATTGTTATGACAGTACTTACTCATCTAGGTTAAGTTTTTAACACATAAGTAGCTTTAAGTAAAAATTGTATAGATGCAGTATTTATTTGACCATGAAGACTTAAATTAACATGTAAGTATACTTATAGCAATACTTAAACTGAGTTCAATACTGAGGATTCAAAAAAAAAATTTTATTTGAGGAATTTTTGAATGCTAAATATATTGCTTTCTCAACTTTTCTGATTAGCCAGTGTAAATGAGAATCAGTTTTTGGTTATCTTTGTCCTTTTAAGAACAGTTCTGCATCAGACCTAGTCAGGCCTCACATCCCTTTAAAAAGACTGCATGGTATAGAAAAGAAGTCCCTATAAAAGAAATCTCTGTATACTGCTGTGGAGGTATTTTCTAGATATATTCAATAGCCTCTGATTTAAATTATTTATTTTTAACTTTTTTTAGTATATAGAATAGTTAACAATTTGTAAATGTATTGTTAAGAGATGGAAGGATATCTAGCACAGTATTAAGTACTGGAGTTGGGGTTGAGGTGCAGGGTAGTATAAACAACTGGTACTTTTTAAACCTCATATTCTTTCTTGTACACATACTTACATTACAAATATTTTAATAGTCATAAGTGTATTTTAAAATATATTAAGTGCAGAATAAGAAATAATTGATCTAAGAATGGTGGTGAAAAGATACTACAACTTATTGGCAAGGTCTAAGTAGTCAGAGGAGACAAGAAAACAAAGAAGACCGAGAGAAGAACTGGTGGGTACCAGAAATGGCAGCAGCAGCCAGGAGACCAGAAATGAGCCAGCACTGACATGCTCTAGTCTATGAGTGGGACTAAAGGAACCTAAAGCTCTCAATTCTGAGGTCTATGATGAGGAGCGTTATCTAATTTAATCTAAGCCATGAGTCTCACTTTACACAGATGGTAAACAATACGCTAAAGGGGACAGAGCTAGATAGTGCAGAGGTAGGATTTCCTTGGGGCAGACAGCAAATCCCATACTGCACATGCTGCCCTGTGTGGCAGAGGAGTAAACCAGAGTAGTGCAAGCTCATTCCAGGCTTGTGACAGGATGTCCTACGAGTGGTGGGGTGTGGAATTCAGCAGATCCATAAATGATGTGAGTGCCTTATGGCAGATGTCATAGTCTCAAGAGAAAATCAGAATGCTATTTTAGAGTGAAATCTACATTTTAACTATTAACAGTTTAGAAATTTAAAAGTTGTAGGAAACAAATAGGTCAGTAGACACTATCTTGCTACTTACTATGGTCTCCTAGGTTTAAAATTCAAGGGCTCCACCCTAAAAGCAGTATTAAAGGTGTGGCTTAGTTTTTCCTTGTTGTTCATAGTAAAATGGGCTAAACAGAAATCAGAATAAAGCCTACAGGTGGATTCAGTGAGAACTTTCTGCTTGTGCTTACATGAGCTAATCCTTTTGATTCTTCCTCAAGGAAATAAAACATTCAAAGTTTAAAAGATTAAAGATATCATATTTACAAATTTCATTCAAAGAATTCAGAAAACCATCTGAGGAGGGGCTAAAGGAATGAGGAGGGGATGAAAAGTGAAGTACAAAGATAGCATGGTGAAATTTGGTGCAATGGTAGTTTATGTGTCAACTTGGCTGACATGTGGTTAGCGTGTCCCACATACTTACACGAAAGGACTAATAATTCAATTAAACACTGGTCAGGTGTTTTGAAGATGCAGTTAATACACAAAGTCAGTTGAACTTCTGACCTTTGGAATTTAAGTCACCAAGTTTCTAGCAATTTGATAGTGTGTATAGGAAACCATATACAGGCAGAAGGGCATATTTGGCATTCTTTGGACTGTTTTCACAACTTTTGTTGAAAGGTGAAATTATATCAAAGTAAAATGTTAAAAATAAAACAAGGTCTAACACTATCTCCAAATTGGTATGAAAAATCTCTATATAATCTGGTACTGGTAAGCCTTGAAATAATTTCACTTTATATATATTAAAAATAATTTAAAATAATACCCTTCATGGTACTTATAGGGTAAAAATGATACAGAATTTACCACCACGAAATTTAACTTAAAAGTGCCACCAAACAAACTTTTAAAAAAGAGTTGATCTCACTGCTATAGTTTGAACGTTTGTGTCCAAAGTTCACGTTTTAGTGTATGCCTGTGTAAAACTCAGAAACAAAATTCATTCTGAGACTTAATCCCCTATGAACAATATACAAAGTGAGGTGATCTGGCTATGAGCACAATGCCCCCTGGACAGGAAAGTGCCTATTATAAAACACAAAAGGGACAGAGGTTATTAACTAGGCCCTTTCTGCCCTTCTGCCTTCTGCCATGTGAAGATATAACATTAAGGTGCCATTTTGGAAGTAGAGAACAGCCCTACTCAGTAACTAGTCCTGCTAACATCCTTCCAGGCTCTAGAACTGTGAGAAAACAATTGCTATTACTTCTAAACTACTGAGGTTTAAGTATTTTGTGACAGCAGTAGGAACAGATTAGGATATTGATATATAAGAGTTTGACCCTTATAAAATTACTTATAAATTGAAAATATGCTCTATTTACTTACAAATTGTTTTTCACTCATAGGAGATGGAGATAGGGGAGCAGCTTCTCCAGAAGTAGGATGCCAAGTCAGGAGCCTTTAAGACATCAAAACAGTATCAGTCACTAGGGGTTGGAAGATGAAGCTATGCTACATGCAGGATATTTGGAAATGGGAACAAAAAATGGTGTATATATATATATATATATATGAAAAACATACTGTACCTATGACTAATATATACACACACACTCTCTCACGTGTGTTTTTTTATATAAAAAAAATATATATGAAACATACTGTACCTATGACTACTACTAAAAGCAATTTCCTAAAATACATTTAGTAAGGACTTTAAGATATGCACTTCCAGAAAGCAGTGAAGTGGCTCACAATACAATTAGAAGGATAATATAGTCATCAATTTTATAGAAAAGCACTTTCTGAAGTATCAAGAACTTGAAACTTACTTTTTCTGAATTTTAAATGTCTTATCATCCAAAGAACGTTTTTTAAAAAGTTTGACATGTCTCAAAAAACTCACAGAAAATTAAAAAAATTAAAATTCATAGTATTCTTCAGATTTCACACTTTAAAAATGTATAAAAACTAAGTTAGCATAGCCCAAAAGAGAAATTAACTTGCCACCCTTGGATTAGGTACTTGGGATAGAAAGATAAATAAGGATCAAGTTTTAATTTCTGAAAAGCATTAAGCTCTGGGGGCCTGGGGCAGATGCAGACAGACACCGAATAGATCACTATAGTTCATAACAGAATGCAATGAAGTAGAGATACTTTCTATTAAGTGATATTTATTACATAACATTTAAAGTCATATTTTTTTTCCTGAGTAACTCAGAAAACTAAAACAGACATAGGTTTATAAAATAACAACAACATGGGGCTGGAGAGATGGGTCAGTGGTTAAGAGCACTGGCTGTTCTTGCAGAAGACCTGGGTTCGAATCCCAGCACCCACATGGCAGCTAAAAACTGTCACTCCAGTCCCAGGGGATCTGACAGCCTCTTTTGACCTCTGCGGGCATTGCACGATACAGGTGCACTTACAGACTTGCAGGCAACACATTAAAAAATATATATATTTTAAAAAGAATTCATGCTGTTTTTGACAAGGGTCACAGACATATCTCAGGTGTCAGTTACTACCTAGCTCCAATAAAAAAAAACAACACATGTGAAAATTTACCCAATAATTTGGATAGGTTAAAGAGATTGCTGTCTTTTAGTATAGATTACTTTTTCTGGCAGTATGTTTTCTTCTACTTAACTTTCTATTTACTATTTTAATATTATATGGATACAAACTATATTTAATTCACATAATAAAATAAGATGTAAAGTTTAGGATGTAAAGGTAAATATGTAAAATAATTGATAATTTTCACATACGCTTTTATGCTAGTACAGTGTCTACTGAAGATTGTTTCAAGAAAGAGTCTATCTGTAGAATTAAATATTACAGATAGGAAGTAACACTACACACAGATCAGAGCCCCAGAGCTGTGCTGAGCAATAAAATCCAGCATATCCTACAAATAATCCAAATGCTTTTAGAGTCATTTATCTTGGTTTCTTCACTGATTAAAAAAAAATTATTATAATTCAATCACAAACTCATTCCTTATAGAAAGATGGGAATTTGCTGTAAAATGTAGTGTCTACAAATAGATTTTCTTTTAGATTATTAAATTTATTGTAATTGAAATATGTGTTAAGGAAGCCGTTTCCCTCATTGATTCAAAACTTCCACTTGGTATAAATAAAATCTTATGTCAATAGAGTAATCCCTTTATGACTCAAATTTAGGATAATCAAACAATATTTTTTGTTTAAAAAGAACTTAATTCATGTATGTTACAGTTTATAAGAATTTGATTTGTAGCAAATCTGAATCCATTTAACACTTTGTAAAGACTTCCACAATGAGAAATTGTTAGTTACTATTCAAATTCTATTCACTGCTCACTTTTAAACTCAGTCAACATACAAATATAAATGGAGAGTTGTATAAAATCTTCTTACGCATGTGGGATTGTGGTTTTGAAGATATCCAGGGTGCAGTTACAAGTTTTATCCCAGATTTCTAGAGTAAATTTTTCACCATTCAGAATAACAACATTCTCTAAGCAGTTTGTACCAGATCGTGCTAACTGCTCATTGTCTAGAAAAGAAAAGAGCAATTCATTTGCAGATTGCCAGGGTCAAATGTAATACTTGGTGTGTCATGTGGCTGGTACAGACCTACCTTGTTGCACACACCAATATAGCTGGGCAAAAATATCATCCAGAAGTACATCACTGAGTACTTCTAAATACTGGGTGAATACATCACATATTGCATAAAGGGCATGATTGCAAGTTGTTGTCATCCATTCTGCTTTCTGGTGGGGAAAAAAAGGATCATTAATTAGGGTTATACTATTCATCAATTAGAATTAAAAGGAAAATACGTTCACATATTTTAAACACTACAGCAGTTGATGTTCCTTTCAGACCACCTAACTTCCTGAAGAACTGTCCTTACCTTGATTTAATGGCCATTTCTACATATATAATAATTTTACTATTTTCTACACTACTTGCTTTGATATTAAAAAATTATCACTACAGCATCTTGATACTTTCATTATGGCTTTGAAACAATACGAATGAAAAGTAATAGCTGCCCTTGCTCCAGAATATAAAAGAACAAGAAAACAAAGATGAAAAAGAATTTATCCAAATGAACTGAACACAGGTATGAAATAAAAGTGACTTTCCTGAAGTATGGTTACTTCAAAACACTGTAAGGAGAACTATACAAAACATAAGCAATTTCGTTTTTTTCAAAGATATCAAAGATCTGAGCTGGGCATGGTGGGTTACATCAGATAGCCCAGTACTCAAGAGGATCACTGTAAGTTCAAGGCTAGCCTAGTTTGCATAGCGAGTTATGAGTCAGTGAGGACTACATAGTGAGACCCTGTCTCAATTCCCTCTCCCCCCAAATACATAAAAAGATATTTTGTAAACACCTGCATTTAAAACTACTATGTAGGACAAAATGGGAAAATGTGAGGCTTTCTCCCCATAGTGCCTGAAATACATACTATAATTGGAATTCAGTATCTGGTATTAATAAAAGTTACTGCAAGCCAGGTGTGGTGGCACACGCCTTTAATCCCAGCACTTGGGAGGCAGAGGCAGGTGGATCTCTCTGAGTTCAAGGCCAGCCTAATCTACATAGTGAGTTCCAGGACAGCTGGGGCTACAGGGAGACCCTGTCTCAAAAAGACCAAAGGGAAAAAAAAAGTTACTGCTGTTTCATACCTGTGACGATATCAAAGTGTGGAAGACAAGGTGACAAACAAAAACAATGAAAATAAAAGTGAATTCATTAACTCAGTCCTATTTCCAAATAGTGTCCTTGTTTATAAAAAATACTATTATTTCTCATGTATTGAAAAAAATATTCTAGGAATTCTTTTATGTTCAATATGTTTAATTCAAAACACTAAAGTATTCAGTGAAAATAGAAAAAAATTTAAGGTTGTGCTAAAGGAAATTTTGCATTCTCTTACCTCTGTCTGCTGTTCTGGCAATTTCATATTGTCAAAGATCCTGAAAACAATTCTAAATAAATCCTGCCACCAGTGTTTTTCATAAGTGTGGCCATATGTTTTCATTATTTCAAACATTACTGTTAAACCCCTAAAATAACAAAACACAATTAGGAAAGCTATGATACAAAAAGTAAAACTTTCTAAGAAACTGAAATAAAGCAACGTGAAACCTCTGTCAGAATCCTGCCACCAGATACTACTAGTTAGCACCCCACACCTCCTTACACTAGAACAGAGTTCCCTCTTCCCTTTCTGCTGAGCTTGAGGTCTAACCCCAATGCATTCTAAGTAACTGAATGTGACCTCATGACTAAAAGTGCCTAAGGAGATATGGATATTCTGGTTTTTCTTTCTTAGACTTGATATCAAACAAAGCAATCACTAGTTTAAATGGATTTGGAAGGTGTCTTTCAAAAAAAAGGGTAACACTTAAGAGTTACTTAAATTGATATAGAGAAAAAAAGTACGTAGGACTCTAGGTTAATTATTCAATCTACAGAATTTGGAGAGAACCAAGTCAGAATATGTGTATAAGTTCTTTGCAATTAAAATGTTATAATAAAAACCATGGTATTGTATTTTTAAATGTAATCTTAATAATATCTCATTCAAATCCTGGGGTGAGGTAAGAAAATCCAGGGCCATGGTAGATGAAAGTTCACTGATGATTTCCCTTCTTTACTCATGAACAGGCACTCCATAATAGGAACAAAGGTATGGTGAGAACCGAGGTATGACAGACCAAACAAAAAGACAGGTCCTCTGTTAAATAAACTTCTAAATACATGAAGATAGTACTGAGGGTGCTTCATCTTCATTTTGACATGCCATGAAAGTTTGTGTGTGGGGATGTCTTTTTGTTCCTGTTGCTTGGTTTTTAGAGAATGTCTTATTATGCAGCTTGGCATGGCCTCAAATTTCAGATGTTTCTGCCTCAGCCTCCTAAGTTTCGACACTGCAAGTATGCACTTATGAGAAGTACTGAACTCAATTGTTAGTTATGATATGTTGGTTGTTTCACTGAGGTGGCCAGACCTGTGAAGTAAGTTATTATCTTGAATTTTAACAAGTTGCTAACAGGCCCACTGCCAAATAATCTTCCATGTCTCAGTTCAAAGTACAATGTTTTATAATGTTCTTGTGATTACTAAATTTTATGACAAATCTCTATGGGCTGAGTCCTATTTTGGATTATTTACCTATTTTCACAGGAATTTCTGTTATACCAAATAGAACTATAAAAATGAAAAGTAACTCACAAATTAATTTTGATGAGTCTCTGACATAGGGGAGGAGATTATTGAATTTCTATTATTAATTTGGTATAATTCTATGTTGCTGTTGTAATTTTTAATTGACAAAAGTTATACATCAAAATAATTAATGATTCTTTCTAAAAACCTGAGATAACTAAAAAGGATTTCATGTAACACAAGATTGACCTTAAGATGGCATGTGGGGGCCAGAGGACAACTTTGGGTTTCGTCCTCAGAAAACATCCACCTCCTCTGAGACAGAGTTTCTCATTGGCCTGGAGCTCACCAAGCAGGCTAGACCGGCTGACCAGTGTGAGCCCCAGAGTCTTCTCATCTCCAGCTCCTGAGGGCTGAGATTACAAGCACTTGCCATCAAATTGACATTAAGAGGGGTTCTGGGGATCAAATTCTGGTTCTCATGCCTGCTAGTGAAGCACTTTATAATTGAACTTTCTCTCCAGCTATAAGAGTTGTACATGATCAGATCTATATAGACAAAGCTATGTTATTGACCTGAAAATTTTTGTTTTTAAAACACCAAATATAGTCATTTGAAAAAAAATCTAGTTGGGTGAGGTGGTGTACTCCAGTAATCACAGCACTTGAGAGGTAGAGGCAGAAGGATCAGGAGCTCAGGCCAGTCTGGGCTACATAGCTAGTTCCAGGCCAGCTTGGGCTGAGACTTTTTATGTCAAAATAAGCAAACAAAGGTTGGGGGGATAGCTTAGCAGTTAAGAGAACTGGCTGCTATTCCAGAGGACCCAGGTTTGATTTTCAGCACAAACATGGTGGCTAGGTGGTTAACAACCATGTGTAACTCCAGGCCCAGGAGATCCAATGCCCTCTTCTGGCCTCTGTGTGGTACACACAGGTGTACTTACATACATGCAGGCAAAACACTCATACACATAATAAAAATAAATTAATAGTTTCAGAATAAACAAGGCTGGCCATAGTGGCACATGTTTTTAATCCCAGCACTCAGGAGGCAGAAGCAGGTGGATCTCTGTGAGATCCAGGCCAGCCCGGTCTATGTAGTGAGTTCTAGGCCAGCTGGGGCTCAGGGGGACCCTGACTTACAAAAACAAAAACAAGAAAGCACCCAAAAAACAAAATAAACAAGCAAATCAGTTACGGTCTCTGAGTGTAAACTTCTGTGTCTATAAGAAAAGTTAATTAGAATAAAAATAAATTCTTCAAAACTTGAATTTCAAACACTGATTGTTACCTGGTTCTTACATCTAATTTGCATCTATTGATGATACATGATAACTCAAAGAGAATCGGGAACCATCCTCTCACCCACACCCTGTCTTCAGGTGCCACATTCATATCATCACTTGTGTATTCCTTGAAAGCCTTCAAGAAGAAAGGGAGGATTATACAGACAAAACTCAATACTCATATACTCAATATTTATCAAGAAAAATGCTACTTTTGAATCAGAACTGGAAATTTTAATAATTTATAGAAAGATAAGGACTAGAACTCTCTATAAAGAGCCTTGGTCTGGAATGAAAAAAATTGCCTTTATGGGGTCAGAGAGATGGCTCAGTGGTTAATAGTATATACTGTTCTTGTGGAGGAAAAGTCTGGTTCTCAGTACCCGTTGTCTGGTGGCTCACAACTATCTGTAACTCCAGCTCTAGGGGGGGATCCATCACTTTTGGCCTCCATAGGCACCTGTACTGATGCACAAAGATACCCGCATAGATATACACAGACACACTAATTTTTTTAAAAAAAACTTTAAAATCACAATAATAAAACTATGAGGCTTGACTTTTCCTTATGACATTTACAAAAACAGACTCAGATATGCAAGTTAAAATTGGCAGCCAGGATGACAATTCAGCCTTTTATTTCAGTGCTTAAGCACATACTCATCCACATCCAGTTAACTTCAGTGCTCCAGAGCACAGGCAGACAAGGAGCATGACAGGATGGTTAAAAAGAAGTACTTTAAAGCCTCCCTCTCCTTTACTTGCTTTGCAACTACTGACACATTTTTAAACTTCTCTCTACCTGTTTCCTTATCTGTACAAAGTTATAGCACTACCTGTATCATTAAGTGTTATTAAAACTTTAAAAAACTGAGTATCTGTGAAACTCTCATAAAAATACCTAACATCTACAGAAATGCCTAGCTTTAGAGACCAGCCATCTTAACTCAGAATCAAGCTCAGACTAGTTTTGGGTTCACTGGAAAATAAATGCTTCCTATATTCTAAGTTCCCAAACAAATATAAATGTCAGATAGCACTCAGTACTCAGCAAAATTTTGTTTACTAAATGATGCTATACCTGAGGTCTATCAGACACATATTTTGCACAATGGCGAATAAGTCGAATTGCTTCCATACTTGTGTCTGGGAAAGCTGCGTTGCATGCAAATTCAGACAAACACTTCACTGCGTCCTGGAAAGAATCAATGGTGGCTGGAAAATGTTTTTCAAATACAAGGGCTAAAACAGAGAAAAATAAGTATCTATAAATTTTCAATTATTTTAATTATATAAAACATATTGACTAAATGTAATGCATGCTTCTTATAGGTTATCAAGGGTTTTAATATCTAACAAAAATGGGGCCCAAGTCTGTATCTACTACTTACCTGTCCTGATATGTCAGGCAAGTGAAATGTACCCGTTTTGTTTATACTATAAACACAACATCTAATAAAATGACTAGTACACTTCAACTTCTGATGAATTGCTATAAAAAACAAACTGTTCTCTTGATATCTGTGTTTTTTAATCTATAAAATGAGAATAATAATACCTATAAGATAGTGCTAAGCACTACCTAAAATATTTTAAGTAAAATGTAAAATGCTTAAAATAATGGTTAAGCACTCATTAAATGCTGGTTAAGATACCTCCTGCTCCCATTCTGGGGTTAAAGATGTACATGGCCATGCCAAGGTATTTTTTTACATAGGTGTTGGGGTTCCAAACTCAGGTTGCCATATTTGTGCATTTATAAATGCCTTTAATCCCGTCAGTGACAGGTGGATCTCGTAGCAAGTTCTAGGCCAGCTGGGGCTGCAAGGAGATCATATCTTAAAACCCAACCCAACCCAAACCCCCTCAATCCCACTTAATCAGTATCTTTTATACAAGGTTAACCTACTCCCTTAGTACTGTAAACCTCCTCAAAGTTGGAGGAGGCAGTATAGTATAGTGGTTATAAAAACAAAAATAAAACCAAACCAAACTATACCACCAACACCAACTCCTTTGTCTCAAGACCTCAGGCTTACTGAGGGTATAGTTCAGTAGTAGAACACTTGGCTCAGTTAGCTCATGGTCCTGAGCTCAATTTTCAGCACCACAAAACAAAATAAAAGACTCCAAGCTTGAATACCAGCTCCATTGCTTCATAGTTCTATGACCTTAGGCAAATTCCTTAGGCTTTTTGTGTTTGAGTTAACCATTTAAAAAAAGAACCAGGGAATATTTATTTTAAACAGCTGTGAAGATTTAAAAAACAAAACAAAAAAACCCATGAAAACTGGGTATAATACATGTCATATGGTAAACCATCAACAAATTTTAACTATATCTTTTACTCTGGTTTTATAAGCAAAATTTGATAAACCTAAAGCCCATAGTAGTCTTATAATTTTAATGCACTTGAATTATCAATTAAGCATACCAAACTTTTGTATTTTTACTTGAACGTAGTTAAAAGAATACTCACTGACAATGTGCCCTGTTGTCTGAAAGGCAAGCTCTACTATGCTTTCATCTTGATCAGATGCAGCTAGGTGAAACACCGAGAAAATGTTCTTCCATCCAGACCGAATGTTAGCAGCCTGAGAATTAACCATCTGTGCTATACACCGCACAACCATATCACGAATTGTTGGAGACCTAAAATTTTAACATAACTGTTTAGATGTGCATATAGATAAAACTCAACAGATTTCTTTTCTACTTTTGTCCCTGCCAAAGAAAATAAGGCATCTCTGATGTTATTTAACTTAATAAACATAATACCTGTTTCTTTTCATTATATGTTCAAAAGGCCTTAAAAAATCCTTTTGGAATCTGAAATTTGCAAGTTCTCCTTTCTCTAAAAACTTCATTGACAACTGCCTCAAGGAGTCCACTGCAAATATGGCTACATCTTCATTGGGGTTACAGCCAACCTGTAATAGCAATAACAACAAAAACCAAAACAGTAATGTTAAAGGTAAAACTACAAGTTTTCATTTTGCCTTAGTAGAAGTATCAAATTAGCAGCATTAGGTAAATCTTAGGATAGTCCATAAAGACACCAGGTATGCAAAAAGCATTTCCTCAAAAAGGTTCAGCAATCATTTCTAAAAAGAACTGGACTCAAAAGTTTTTCTTTTACTTTAAAAAACTGAGTGTAAACTGGGCATGGTGGTGCACACCTTTAATCCCAGCACTCAGGAGGCAGAGGCAGGCGGATCTCTGTGAGTTCGAGACTCACCTGGTCTACAGAGCGAGTTCCAGGACAGCTGGGGCTACAGGGATCAAAAATACCAAAAAAAAAAAAAAAAAAAAAAATTGTGTGTGTGTGTGTGTATGCCTGCACTCACATGCAGATGTGCAGATGCCTGAGGAAGCCAGAGATGGTGTCGGATCTCCTGGAACTGTACAGGTGAATGTACAGGTGAATGTGAGCTACCTGAAGTGGGTGATGGGAATCTGAACTTGAGGCCTCTGCAAGAGCAGTATGTGCCTCAACCACTGCGACACAGGGTCTTACTATATATATATGTATAGTCCAAGCTGGTTTAGAACTCACAAACACTTCTGTCTCAGCCTACCAAAAGTGCTGTATTATAGGTATGTACTTTTATTCTTGGGAAGTTTTAAAATTTAATTATAAAAAGCAAAAAATAATTGCTTAGAATGCAAAAAGTCTCAATTAGATTATGATTAGGAAATTTTAAACTTGGAAAAATATTGCAAATGTAAACAAACAGTATAATTATTCAAATACCTTATTAAAATGATCTCCAATAACTTCCCAAATCCGAGACCACTGCAATCTTATTCTTCCCATGTTATAGTATGATATTTCTACTATTTTTTGTAGACTAAACATTCTTGGATGTGTAGTGGAAAGTAATTCATCCATAGACACAGCACAGAGCCAACGGACAAAATCCACTATAAAATAAATAGATTTACAGTTTTATCTCAACTTTAAAGCTTTTTGGTCAAAAGGACAGCTACTGAGTAGAATAATAAACATACTTACCAATAGCATTTCCATCTAGCCTTGTAGATCCTGTGAATATCCTAGGGAAAATAAAATATAATTTAAAAACTTATCAAGTCTTACTTCTTTTATATCAACTCAGTAGTAAGTGGCCTAGTATATTAACACTTTTTATCTGTTTTAAGGGAAGCAAGTTGTCAAAGGTTTTCATCATATACCTTATAGTAAGAATACTCTGTATTGTTTTTCCTTCCCACTTACACTTTGTACTGGTAAGTATATACTGTACTGGTAAGTATATACTGTGAAATGGGCAACTTATAGGATTTTAAGAATAAAAAAAATTAATTTATAAACTAAAATTGGCATACCAGGAAAAAGATGATTTTCCCATTTTTCCTGATAATCTACTACCAGTAAACAAGTTATTTTTCTTATTGTTTGGCTTGTTTTTCTTTCTTTGCAGTCCTGGGACTGAACCTAAGGCCTTATACATCTAAGCAAGTGCACTATAACTGAGCTATATCCCAGGCCCTACACCTGATTAGAAAATTCATTTATGAGAACTTGAAAGTGATTTGATATAAACTTGCAAATGGTCTCAATTTAACCAAGAACTGGCTGAATCAATTTCTTAAGAGAATCCAGATGTTTAAAGTTACATGGCTCAGCTTTGTACAACTTTTCTTTCCTAGCTCTTTTCTGTTTTAGTATAAGCATATTAGGCTTCGTTCCTTTTATTAATTCAAAACTAATAAATTTAATATGAATTTTAGTATCAGGGCCTCATTCTTTTAAAACTTGAATTTTTATCCAGGTTCCAGATTAGTAAACAAGAGTATGACTACATCTTCACAGATTGAATGATATTCCTCAACTTAAAATACTACAATTGGATTTATATAAGGTGGAAACTGCAAAGGCAGGAATACCTCAAATATTAATCTTAAAAACACTAGGAATGACAGTAGTAGTTACCAATCATAAGGTGGGTACTAGTCTGTTTTATATACATTCATTCACTTAATAATTAAAATATGTACTATTATAATTCAAAGTATGTAAACACAGAAACAGAGACAAAGATTAATAGCTTCTTCCAAGCCACAGAACTACTAAGGGCCAGGGTCAAGATTCAAACTTTTGCAGGCTGACTCCAGAGTCTATCTTCTTCTATACCTCTCTACATTCTTCATACTTACATGAACAAATTATACATTGAACATTTAAAATATATTCTAGTTTTCCCCTACTAACACAATCTAAATGTTCTCATAGATCATTTATTTTACACTTTAATGTAATAATAACAAAAATAGGCCAGGAAATGCAAAATCCGAGTGCCTGCTAAGGATGTCTTAAGGTTTTTTGTACTGTTCCTTTGGGAAAAAGAATAATTTAAAAATCTGGCAAAAACAACCATGGGAGAAAAAGCAAGAGAATTGGGTACCATTTAATCCAGGGGTTAGACTAGACCCAAAATAAAAGTACACAAAACCTACAAAGCTCTTATAACAGCAAAAGTAAAATTGCTAGCCTATGCAAATGTGATCAGCTGGCTTCTCTCAAACTAGAGGTATTCTCCCATGAGAATAGCTTATAGTCAATAGTTTCTTTATAGTCAAAGCTACAAACAAACCATACCACAGAGTAAAACCTTAAGCAATACAAGAGAAACAACAGAAAAGATATTAAATAAAGGATTTAACTGATTTTTTAAAAAAGCAAATGGCAAAGTGTAGAGAAACAAAGAATAGAAGCAAGATGGAGACTATGCAATCACAGGGAAAGGATGCAATAGGCTCTGAAGGTGGTGAAGGGTGGAGAACAAAGCCAAGGATAGAAAACTACCGTATCCAACCGGCTCCACAGACTCAGGGATGGAAGAAGGCAGGGAAATATGCAACCTGGGTAGGGGCATTCAAATTCCTACTCACTTTGGTAGCCTCAGGGCGGGGGGTACCCTATTTCTAGCAGTGCACCACTAAAGATAAGCCATGTGGCAGAGCACAGCAGTCTGTGGAGACATTTAAAGTTAAGCCTTAACATTCTTCAAGGTTCTTATATTATCTAAATAGGCTCCCATAATGACAAAAAAGATGATTTTCTACAAGAGAAGAAAATCACTTGAAAGAAAGACAGCCTGATGGCAAAAAGGCTCTGGAGATGTACATATAGGCAGAAAGGCAAAGAAATTAAGAGTGCACACACACTCAGAGACAGGCTGACCAGAAGACCCATAGACTGGTTCCACCTCTCAAATTTCTCTAAGAATGAAAGATGAAAAACATACTATATTCACTCATCAATATAAAACTAGTTAATTGTGGGAATGAGCAAGTTAATTAAAACCTTTCTGTCCTGGTTTCCTCATTTGTAAATTGAGTTAACCAATAATACTTATCTTATGCAGCTACTAAAAAGATTAAATAATACCTGTAAAGGATTCCATATGTCATAAGCCTTCATGTTATATATGTAGAAGACAAACCCTCCCCACTATATTAAGAAACAAAACAACCAACCAACCAAACAAACAAACAAACAAACAAACAAACAAACAAACAAAAAGCCCCATATCAATCAACAACACAGCAAGTGAACACTAAGAATTCTTTTCAAGGGAAAAGTTTCAGAAAGTACTTTTAAGAATAGCAGCTATTCGGAAACTTAGTTCTGTTTGCAGTTGGTGCAAAAATTTTATCTGGGGGTCTAGGATGGCTCAGTGGGTAAAATATTTTGCTAGGATAGCTTGAGGACTTGAATATGGATCCCTAGCACCCATGTTAAAAGCCAGGTATGGCAGCAGCCTACCCTCTCAGCACTAGAGGTGGAGAGAGGAGAATCCCCTGGCTAAATAGATCAGCCAACTGGTGGGTTTTGGGGCAATCAATGAGAGACCATGTCTCAAAAAATTAAATAAGAGTGAAGGACGAGGATACCTGATGCTGACCTCTGGTTTACACATGTGTACATCCATGTGTGAGCGAGCACACACACACACAGACACACACAGACACATACACATACACACACACACACACACACACACACACAGAGTTTTATGTGAAACAAAGTAAACAGTAAATCAGTCTGAATCCCTAAACCATTTAGCAAAGATTATGGCACATTTCTGAAATTTTCAACCACAAGTAGTCAAAAAAATTTAAATTTCAGTGTTTTAAAATGCTGTTTCAATTTTGGGGACACTGATCTGGAAAAAGGTAATCTTCAAAAGAATACAAGATACAGTATACATATACATATACATACCTAGTAATGTATACGTATACATACCTAGTAATGTATATAAATTCTATGGACCTTTCCAGAGATGCAATGAGAATTCAATGTAAAACCCATTTATTTTATCCATAGTGTAGTTTTACATCATGTACCCAGAAAGATAAATTATATTTAAATTTGAACGAATGAGAGAGAATTCTTTTCAAGAAAATAAAACATTTGTGTTCTTTTTCATAAAGCATACTATTTCCTTAATATCTCCCAGTGCCAACTATAACAAATTTTTATCTCCTTTCTATAGTCTATGTTTATGAAACCAGAATTAAAGCTATTTTATCATCTAAATCACAGCACACCACAAAAGTCTTACTTCCTAAGTTATTTTGGTAAAAACTTTTTCTAAAGGAGCAAATATGGCTAAATTTGACATATTTGAAACAGTATTCATCTGAAAAGGGAGGAAAATGAATACCTTACCTATCTACAGCAACAACAACACTTTGAGAACTGGTCTCTCCAATGGATTCCTGAATACTTGCTATCTGCTTCCAGTCCACATTTCCTCCAACTACCATACATAAGAGAGAGCCAGTTTAGTTTGAAAACAGTTCAATGGACGAATGTATTTAGAGTTCTAAAACACATTTCTAAGGCCAATTATTTTTCTAATAAGAGAAATAATGCTTTGAGTGAACAATTCTTTTGACACCAGTAACATTTATCATAGACAAATGTGATCAGTGAGATATACTAAGCGGCACACAAAACACGGTTATAATACATATTTGCAAAGATCATACAAATTAGAAACACTATGAATTTAGATCACAAAATTAATGGTATTAGACATAAGTTCTCTTAATCTTTAAGAAATGCCTCACTAACCCCAGTTCCAACAGTACTTTCTGTGGATAATTACAATTCCATATAATTAGAATTTCTGTCATTTAAGCTTCAAACCCCTATTTAAAAGGGCTTGTTGGAAATTCTTTGTATATTCTTTTTTTAAAAAAATTTATTATTTTTTGTGTATGAGTGTACTGTCTGCATGCATAAGTGCATCCATGTTGTGCAATATCTGTGGAGGTCAGGAGAGGGCATCAGATCTCCTGGAACTGGGGTGGTTGGTAGCCATCATGTGGGTGCTGGGAATCAAACCTAGGTCCTCTGCAAGAGCAGCCAGTCCTCTTAACCACTGAGCCATCTCTCCAGTCCCCTCTCTTACTATATTCTAATATTCTCTTATTTATAAGAACCATTTACCTTTCTCCAAATGGTTTCATATGTTAAAACAGTAAAATAACAATGCCTAGTTTTCAAATTGTACCTTAGAATTATGTTTGATATCTTTCTTTCTCCATCAATATTGAACTAGTCACTAAATCTTTCTTTAGACCTGCTCTTCACATCATCTATTCATTTCCATTTGTATTTAGTTTAGGTTCTCTCACAATCTCAGCCCTGGGTGTTGAAAGTTCCCAGACTTCATTCTCTTTCAGGTACTCCTCTCTGCAATATCTTCTTCATTCTCTTAGAAGACCAATATCCCTACCTATCACCTTCCTTGTACTTATTATGGGAGAGGGTATAAATTCCCTTAAGGCACTCCCCTCTAACATTCTAATCAACATGGTCTTTATTCCTGTTGTATCAAGTCTCCTACCCAATGTAACTGCCCAATGAAGGATTTGGCACAGTCATCCTCATTTCTCTTAACTCTGAAAAAGTACTATTCAGATCAGAGTTAATTCTACAGAGTTCCATACAAATTGTTCTAGGTATGTTAATGTTGCCTTCTAACCAAGGGTAGGTTACCTTAAGGTCAGGAATCAAGTCACATACATTTCTTATATGTTCCTACCTTAATCAATATTAAGCTCAAAGCAGGCACTTAACATTTAAACCAGCTGAACTCAAATTCTATTCCAGGAATTGAACAATGTAAAAAAGATGTGACTGCATTCAGTTAATGTGCCAAGAAAGACAGGCACATTTACAGTAAATTTTAAATACAATATAATGTTTATTTCATTACTGAAATGAACTAATTCATGTTAAATCTATAAACTACAACTAATGTTGATAGAGAAGAGTAGAACAGTGGTGTTTGCTCATGGAAACTCTTCACATTTGATGAAATATTAATTGAAACTACATTTGGAAGGATAACTGTATAAAAAAGCAGAAAAAAAGCAATCAATTAGAGGGACTAGTTTTGTAAAGTAGAAGTATGTGAGCGTATATCGTATTACAACATAATTCTGTGTAGCCGTAACAGAAAATTGAGCAGGGGACACAAAGAAGGGAGAGAAAAGTAGTAGGAGATGAAGCTGTAAGGGACTAGAAGGTGTGAGAGTGATTTGTAAGTGACACCTGTCACCACATTGGTCACTAGTGTTGATTAGGCTGATCTGGCTGGCTAGGTAGGTGTCCCCTTCCTAACTCCAAGTGTGTTCTTCCTGAAGCTGTGTGCTCAGATCAAGAAGCCAACTTTTCCTGTTACAAAGGATTGTTCTTTGGATAAGGGTATGAGTAGGTGTGCTCCCCACCACAACCTCCGAACAAGCTCTAAAGAGACTAGAAATTAGTTGTATAGTGTTAAGATTATTACATTGTTTTGTTTCTGGTGCTGGGATCAAACCAGAGCCTTATTAATGCTAGGCAAGCACTCCAACAAGTGCGTTCCATCTCCAGAATAGTTGTCACACAAAATGTACTATTTTTCTTTTATATTACATTTCGTTTGCTTGTTTTTAAAACAGGGTCCTGCTGTGTAACACAGCACGGTTTCCCAAGTGCTATGACAACAGGTGTGCACCACCGCATTCAGCAATGAATGCATTACATTAGGAAACAGAATCGTTTATCATTTGTCCTTTTAGAAGACTGACAGCTCCAATCTAGTTGCTGTAAATAACTCTGGAAAGAGATATTGGAGTCAAGAAGGCAAATTGAGACTATTTCTTTTCTTTTCTTTTTTTTTTTCTTTTGGACTTTTTGAAGCAGGGTCTCCCTGTAGCCCCAGCTGTCCTGGAACTCACTATGTAGACCAGGCTGGCCTTGAACTCACAGAGATTTGCCTGCCTCTGCCTCCCAAGTGCTGGGACTACAGGCATGCGCCACCATGCCTGGCAAGACTATTTCTATAACACATGAAGGCAAGGATGAAAACCTGAAGTAAAGGACAAGAGAAACTGAGGTGGCAGGAAACAGGGTGAAGAAACAACATGATGGTTATTATAGAATTTTTTTTAAATTTTATGTGCATGAGTGTATTGCTTGCATGTATGTGAGTGCACCCGTGTCGTGCAATGCCACAGAAGTCAGAAGAGGGCTTCAGAGTCCCCTGGGACTGGAGTTAAGGATGGTTCATATCCACCATGTGGGTGCTGGGAATCAAACCCGGGTCCTTTGCAAGAACAGTCAGTGCTCTTAACCAATGAGCCATCTCTCCAGCCCCTTGTTATAGGGATTTAATGAAGAAAACTCTCAGAGGAACTAATGTCAGTCATTACATAACTTGCTTTGTGTATCAACTAAAATGTCATTTCTAGAGAGTGTTTTATACTTCTTTTTAAAAATATTTTGTTTTTATTTTATGTGTATGAGTGTATTCGCCTGCATGTATCTAAGTGCCTCTGTGTCATGCTGTACCCATGGGGGCCAGAAGAGGGCATCGGCTCTTTTGGAAGCTGAGTTATGGATGGCTGTTAGCTGCCATGTGGGTGATGGGATTCAAACCCTGGTCCTCTGCAAGAGCAGCCAATGCTCTTAACCACTGAGCCATCTCTCCAGCCCCAATGTTTTATATTTCTTATAGGTAATATAATTTATAATCATTCATAAAAATAAAGAATGTATAAAATGTCTAGGAACTCAAAGAACCTATTTCATAAGCATGTCAAATCTCTCACAGAATTGAATGACAGTGTAACAATAACAGGTTAACAGTTATGCTTCACTAAATTACTTAAAGGTCAATATATTTAGACTAGGAACCATGTAGGTGTTATGTCTATTTTCTAAAGACTTATGTGACCAAGTCCCTGTACTTTCAAATAGGAATATATGTCTTAAAAGCATAGAATGCATGTAATTCAAAATTTAAAATTACATTCTCTTTATTTGAGACAGTTTTACTATGTAACCCAGGCTGATTTCAAATCTGCAATTCTCCTGCTTTACAATTATAGATGTACATCCGCATGCTCAGCTAAACTTAGGGTCTTTTGTAATGCTAGGGATTGATAGGGATTGAACTCAGGGCCTCAACTCATGCTAAGCAGGTGCTCTACCACTGAGACCAAGTTCTAAAGCCCTATGTATGCATTAAAAATCTGTTTTTATTACATTGATTTATTATTTTTTGGGGGGGAGGCAGGTGGAAGTCAGAGGACAACTTGTGAGAGTCAGGCCTCTCCTTCTACTATGTGAGTTCCAGGGAATCAAACGCAGTTCCTTAGGTTTGGCAGCAAGTGCCTTTACCCTCTGAGCCATTCTGCCATCCCTCCTCATCCCTCATATATTCTTAATTATTTAAGTTTCCTATTTCTAAAACATAAAAGTACAGACTTTTTTTTCATAAACTCAGATACATGAGTTCCACATCTATGGATTCAGTCAAATGCAGACCAAAATTATTTAGCGAAATATTGTACCTATAACTGCATATGTATAGACTTTTAAAAGTCATATTTCCTTATAATACTATAAAACAACTATTTGCATAGAATTTACATTATATTTGATATCATAGGTAGAGACTAGAGATGATTTAAAGTATAAAGCAGGATGTGCATTGGATATGTGGAAATACTATATTACTTTTTGGTAAGGAACCTGGGTATACAGGGGTCCTGTAATAAATTTCCCACAGGTATCAAAGGATGACAATGTCCAATGTTATCAATTTGGTTACATGGAAAACTTGGTGAATGGATGCTACTAATACAGAAAATTATGGAAGTGGCTCAGCTATTTGTGTATACAACCTTTCCTTGCTTAAATTCTAACTAGAGTATCTTGCTCAACAGGTCATCTGCTGTCTATGTGGGCACAGGGGAAAAAGGTAGATACCTGCCACATAGGCTAGTTAGTAACCAATGAAGCAGCTCAAAGAGAGGCCTTTGCCCAAAAGAGTCCAAGTCAATAAATTAGTTTTTTCAAGAGCATAGAATAAGAAATGAGTCTGACAAACCAGAAACGGAGAGAAGGAACAGATCCAAAAGAAAAGTATATAACACAAGATAGTCTTAAACAAAAAGCAGACATGGTAGGTCACAGCTGTAATCTTAGCCATTGGGAGGTTGAAGAAAGAGGATCACAAGTTTGAGGTCAACTTAGGCTACATGGTGAGATACGAGGTGGAAAACATACAAATAAGGAGTAAGAAAAAGTTACTGGTTAAAAGATAAGAAAGAATTATTGGTTTCTGGAGTGTCGTACAAACTTGAACTGTTCTTCATTTAGAGGTCTGAAATTTGAGTATTTTCATGTGAATTCTTTTTAGGAAGGGAGAAGACAGGCAATCCACTATTACTGAAATCTAAATAGTATAACAATATAATGAACAAATTAACTTGAATTCATTTCTAAGTATACTACTTAGTATTACAAAATATCATTATTTCTCGTTTGACTGAAGTATTTAGATTCAAATTTTCCACTGGTGTTTGAGCTCCAGCAATTAATACCTATCACTTTGATCTTCCTATATTCTCTCCCTTTCACAGTTATTTAGTTATCAGTGCACATTCACTTCATCTACCTGCAAATTATCTCATGCAGTAATTATTCTAATATTTAGAGTGAATTTCCAGATTACATGTATCACCATGATAGTGCCCAGGCAATTCTAAATTCTGTTGCTAAATCACCAAGTCTATTAGGCTTGCACTTGCAAGACCTCATACTTCACACTCTTCTATGGTTATCACTGACAGACAGATTGCGCTGCTAGATTAGTTGGAATGCCACCAGGAACTAATTTTCCTCAGCCCAACCTGAAGTCACAACATGATTTTGGTCTTTACTTCTTTCCCTGTGGATCTTTTTTAGGTTTGAAATAATTTTGGATTTCCTAAGAACAGAAATTACTAAACGATAAGAGAGAAAATTTCTGCAATGTATTGTCATAGCACAAAGCCTAAGTAACTAAATACTGCTGGCAATCTGGCTTCCTGTTCTCTTGAAGTCACGGTTCTACATAAACTGGTTGGAGATGGGGTAAGGACAATGGTTAGATAATATCCCCTAATCTTGAATACAGTGGGCATTGTGCTAAGTCCATTCATGTATATATTCTATTTCAATCCTAACCATACTTTAAGTAGATGATATCTTTAGTTTGCAAAAGTAGAAACTGCATCTAGGAGAATTAAAGTAATTTTCATATAAAAAATATAGAACTCAAACCCAGAAATACAGTATTCAAGATCAAAGTCTAAGCTTCTTTCTTGGTGTAACTCTTTCCAATGATGACAGAGAAAGTATCATCTTCTACTTTTCTGTATCCACTTTTGCTAATACTTTCTTTTGTACCATTGGGTTACATCTGGATGTTCCTGGTCATTTCAAACTTGCAGTGATCCTTGGGGACGAAATCCGGACTGGTAGAAGAGTTTGGGAAAGGCTTCACAGTGACTTTAAAATTTCTGAATTTGAATGATTTTTCTAGTTGCCCTAACTATCTATTATCTTATACCAGCCTACACATTTAAGTTACTGAGTTTTAAAAGCAAGTGAGTTAAATATATTCTTCTCAGTCACAAGGAGGAAACTAAGAATAAGCATTATTCAATACTGTAAATCAAACCAACCAAAAGATCAGTTTTCTACTTAGTCATCTTGCTTTTCTTTGCAACATTAGGTGAAGGGCAGTTTATCTCATTTCTCTAATTATATTTTATTGTCACAATAAAAAAAAAAACCATAATCTAGAGGCTAAAAACAGTTTCTGACACATTCTAAAAAAAAAGTTTGCATCCTCTTACCTAGCCCCAGACCCACAAATTCATCAGGAGTTTGCTCTTTTGTTCCAGTAAGAGACCCTTCTCTGCCTCTCACTGTTCCTGAGATGTATCGAGGCTTCACTCCAGTTCCAATAAGTTGTGCCAGCTCCAGCTGACTGATGCACTTCAGAATCTTTATGACAAAAAAGAAAAGAAAATGTAAAAAAAGTTTAAACTTCAAAAATATTTAAATGTATGCATCTAGGATTTAAACAAAGATTACAAGTCATTATTAAAATCTATTGTTTATTTAAAATAGACTAAATTCCCAAACACTTAAGCATGTTAATAATAGAGTATTTAGCATCAGCTTATTTTACAAACTGAATTGCAAAATTAAAAGTGTTTATACCTCATGCCATGAATTTCCTAAATAATTTCCATCAGTGTGAGCCACTGTAATGAGTGTTTTTATTGTGTCGATATTCTTCTGTTTCATTTCAGTAATACCAGAACTCACAGTAAGCAAGGTAAATCTTGCTAGTGCCTGGACATATGCATCTCTTTCCAGCTACGAAAAAGAGAAAATTATATTTACATGATTGTAAATATTTATGCTAACAAACTCTCTACTTCCTTTGTAAGTTTTTAACTAGTAAGTCATGCAGTACATACAAAAACAAGTTCATTTTTAATTTTAAAATAAGGAAGGAAGTTAATAAATTTCTTAGATCCAAAAGCAATTTGAAGTGCCAATTCAAAATAAGATTTTAGTAGTTAAAAAATGAATTTATACAGTAAAAAAATTCACTGAACATTTTTGCTTCTGTTTTGTTACCAAAAAATCTGATTTATAAATTTTCTCATTTTTTTCTACAGCTAGACTGTATTTTGCAATGTACTAAATTCCTAACAATCATAATGATATATGAAATGAGCTTTTAAGAAGGAAAGTCTGGATAAAAGTTATCCTCAAAGGACATTTACTACTAGAAAGGACTGCTTTCATGAAAAGTATGTTAGATATCTGGTTCTCTTAAAGACAACTAAGTTCTTGGCTTAAGTTAAAAGGCATCTAAGGGGCTGGAAAGGTGACTCAGTGGTTAAGAGCACTGGCTACTCTTGAAGAGGACCTAGGTTCAGTTCCCAGCATCCACATGATGGTTGACAACAGTCTGTAACTCCAGTTCTACAGGATCCAACACCCTCTTCTGACCTCCGTGGGCACTGCATTCATGGGTACACTTACATACATGTAGGCAAAACATTCATACATATCAGTAAAAATAATATATAAAATAAAAAATATGGATCAATAAGAATGAATTAAAAACATGTTTAAGTAAGCTCTTGGGAACATTTTATAGAGCTAGTATTTTATAAAGGAAAAAATAACCAAAGGTCCTAAAGGTTTTAGAAACATCAGTATAGAATCACTCTATCATAGCTTCTCAAAAAATTATTAAGCTTCATTTTTTTAATTAAAAAAATGTTTTATTACTTTTATGTGTATGTGTGTATTGCCTGCATGTAGGTAAGTACACCCGTGCCGTGCAATGCCCACAGAGGTCAGAAGAGGCTGTTGGATCCCCTGGGACTGGAGTTACAGACAGTTGTTAGCTGTCATGTGGGTGCTGGGATTCGAACCCAGGGTCTTCTGCAAGAACATTCACTGTTCTTAACCACTCAGGCATCTCTCCAGCCCCAGCTTCATTTAAATTCTATTATAAATTTAAAGTTGGTTCTTAATAAGTCAGATGTATAAAAATATTCTAAGTTGAACTACAGTAATAGCATAGGTGATGTTTTACAGACTGGCTACAAAGGTAAAATGGTGTGTTACCTGAATGCTGAAAATGCATGCAATTCTGATTGCACATCTTATCCCTTCTAGGCAAAGAGAGGCAACTTCAGTATCATCACAGTCTTGTAGCCCCACACTGAATGCAGCCAGAAAAGGTGTCCAAGCCAGCTATGAAAATTAAAAATTTATAATGTTATATACATCAAGAGATTTAAGAGTTTATGATAAGGCTGCATTATTTCTTAAATCTTTCAGGAAATAAGAAAATTTGACAAGTTCTGAAAAAAAGAAAGGTTGTTGGCACAAGAAATATTTATTTCCTGGGCTTAAAAAGATCATAAATTCAGTAATGACCTTAAGCATTATTTTAAGAACATATAAATTATTCACAATAATAAAGACAGGAATAGTCACCATTCGTAACTAAAACGAGTTTTACCACTGACTTCAAAAATTCCTTTCTCTTTGCAAGTATTGACCCTCGCAACAAATCAGACTCTTTAGTTCTGATAGAATCCTTTTAATCATTTGCAACAAACTAGATTATCCTTTTTTTTCTCCTTAAAACCTGTTCCCTAGACATCATTTAAACTGTATTTCACATAAAGATAGTGGTACCTGATTTTGGACCATATTTTTAAAATAGTTAATAAACTACTTCTTCATTAAACAATATGGAGCAGAAGTAGTATTTATTAAAATTTTATCCACAGGAGGCCCTGGTGATGCACATCTGTAATCTTAGCATTTGGGAGGCTGAGGCAGGATTGTGAATTCAAGGCCAATCTGAGATACTTGGTGAGATATCTTCTCAAAAGGTAAGGGGCAGAGAAATACAGCACAGTGGTGGAATACTTGCTTAGCATAGACCAACAACACAACAGAAATCCACATAACTTTGAAGTCTCTGATATAAGTATGCTGCTTTTTTTTTGTCTTTTTTTTTTTTTTTTTTTTTTTTTTTTTTTTGAGACAGGGTCTCCCTGTAGCTCCAGCTGGCCTGGAACTCACTATGTAGACCAGGCTGGCCTTGAACTCACAGAGATCTGCCTGCCTCTGCCTCCCAAGTGCTGGGATTAAAGGCATGCGCCACCACGCCTGGCTTAAGTATGATGCTTTTAATAGGTTATTGAGTAGTACAATTATGCATACACATAGCCATGAAGATGAAGAATATGTTTACCAGTATACTATACAGAAATGACAACTTTATTTTTTTTTTAAAGATTCATAAAACTTTCAGCATTTTTAAGGAAAACAGAATTACTTGGAGCTTTGCTTCTAAACCTCAGAAAGTTTTAAAGTAAAAGCTTACAGTCTCTAAACAAAGAAATTAGTCACAGCACCTAGGTTCTTCCCAGGCCTCGTTCTGCCACTTAATCTCTTCAAACATCCTTTCTTTTTTTTTATTATCTGCAATTCCTTCACAGAGATGATGCAAAAGCACATGAAGCACAGTACTTAAAAATTATAAAGCACTGCATGGAATCAGTAAATTATGCATTGTATTATAGACAAACAGTACTTCAATGTGAAAACCCATGTTATACCTTAAGAAGAAGAAATACAAATGGTTCTTAAGCCTGTAGGAGAAAACGTTTCTTTTCATTAAGATGACAATGACTAATAAAAGACAATGGCTGTTCTCATTTAATTATACTTAAATAATATTCAGGATATAGTGGAACTAAACTATGTCCACTCATAACTGTAAAACTTTTCTGAAAGCAATTTGGTAATACGCAGAAACTTTTAATGTGTACGACTGAATAGCCTCATGTAAATATGTAAGTGAACCCATGTGGTGCAATGCCTGCGGAGGACAGAAGAGGTCATTAGATCCCCTGGAACCGGAGTTACGGATACTTGTTAATTGCCATGTGGGTCCTGGGATCCAAACCCCAGTCCTCTGCAACAGTACCCAGTGCTCTTAACCACTGAGCCATCTCTCCAGTCCACAAAAACATCTTTAAATATGCTTATATCCCTTAATATTAAAAACTACATTCTATAAATTTAGAAATTTATCATTTATTTTTTTTTTCTCCAATCAATACTTATTTACTGAGCAATTCCAAACCAGGAACTATACTAGATTGGGAAGTGAACAGACATAGCCGTTCGTAACTACAGTTCCAAGGGATCTGACACCCTCTTCAGGCCTCTACAGGCACTGCATGACATGGGTGCACCTACATACATGCAGGCATACCAGTCATACATAAATAAATTAAAAAAGAAAGAAAGAAAGGGCATACTCTCATGTTAATGTCTTGAGAAGAACAGACTGTAAAACAGTGGAATCAGAGTACAAAAGTTCTACAGGCCTTGTTGGGTTTCACACATCACAAAAAAATCAACAACGAATTTTGAGGAAGAAAATGGCATTTTAGTTTGTATTGTAAATGGATAAGAGGAACATAAAAGGCACAAAAATGCCAGATAAGAAACAGTAATAGCAACTATAAAGATAAAAGTGTTTGAAGTACAGGCAGTAGAAATGGCAGTGGGGTTTAGACAGATTTTTAATTTTAGCTTAGAAGACATTTAAATAAACTACAGCCAATCTAGAAACTAGAGCATAAAAGCTATCTATGAAGAGTTTCAGTGAAATGAAGGAAATATTTCAATGGAAGATACAGAATTCTGGCATGATAACAAGTTATAAGATAGAAAAGTACCTATACAGAGTAATATTTTTTTTTCTGGGAAGAATTATGATAGGTTTACTTATTCTGTTTCCTTCTTTTATAATAATAAATTTTTTTTTAAAAAAAACCTCCCCAAATGAGGGGATGGAGAGATGGCTCAATGGTTAAGAGCATCGGCTGCTCTTGCAGAGGACCCACGTTCAGTTCCCAGCACCCATATGGCAGCTAACAACTGGCCATAACTCCAGTTCCAGGGGATATGACACTCTTTGACCACTGCAGACATGGGTGCACTTACACACATACAGGCAATAAATACACTCATACACATAAAATAAAAATAAAAAATATTTTTAAAAAATCTCAGAACACACACACACTTATTTTTATGTGTATTGAGTGTTGTGCCTGAATGTATGTAAATGTACCATGTGCATGCAATGCCCATGGAGGTCAGAAGAGGGTGACGGATCCACTGGAACTGCAGTTACAGACAGTTGTTAGCCACTGCATGGGTGCTGGCCACTGAACCTGGATCCTCTGCAAGAGCAGCCAGTGCTCTTAACCACTGAGCCATCTCTCCAGGCCCATAAAGATATATTATGTGAAACAAGAAGAAATTGGTGTGTAAATTTTAAGAACAAGTGTTTCTCACAATTTAACGTTTTTCTGTATTATTCTAAAAGATAAAGCCAGCTCTACTACACTATTAACTTTCCTCTCTCTAGTTCTTTTTCTCTTATTCCATAAATCTTCACTACCTTTTAAAAAATTTTGTAACACAACAGACCTTGAACTGGGGGTAAAAATCATAAAATTTTAGAGCTGAAAGGAAGCACAAAGTCCTGCCATTATTTCGCATCGCCCACATTTAATATGTGGTTAGAAGGAGACCTTCAACACAATCTTTAATCCACAGACCATCTCACCATGCTGTCACTTGAACATAATGAACATAGCTTACCCACCTACCCCCTTTAAACTTGACTACATTTCCCTCTACTTCCTTATAATCCCTATCATGCAATGCTTACTCATTCTGGAATGTGGAGAAAGGACAGAAAAAATAAACAGAATGAGGAATGAATGAAAAATTAAATCTCAAAGAACCAAGTATCAGTCTTACTAAATCAACCCACAAACACAAGGTAACATTCCCATATGTTTCTTACTGTACTTCCATGGCTGTAGTTGCACTCAGAACCCTCATGATAATTCTTGGACTAGAAGCTCAGATGAGAGAGTCCAAGCCTCAGATCACTTGAAATTGGAGTGAACTCCAAAGATTTAGGTATAAATCATTTATAAATGAGGAAAACGAGCCAAGGATCAATGACCACTCTCCAAAGTCTTTCTAATTCCCAAGACTGCACTCCTATCAATTACTTACAATGCATACCTCTTGTTGCTTTCTTTAATGAAGAGACAATGTGTATTAGTTAAGCCCTAGTTAAGCCAGGTTATGGAAGAAATAATCTGGCTTATCTTCTAGGTTAAATACACTCTATGACTATTAACTTAAAAAGACATGCTGAGCAAAATTATACATAAATATATCCCATGGCAAAAGCTATTGGTAATTCTAACCTTAAACATAGGCCTCACATGCTCCAAATGTGTCGCACTTGTAAAAGGTGCCTGAACGTGGCTCACAGCTTCCATGAGTGCTTTGGCTGTCTTGGCCATCTGTTCCATTTCTAAATTATACAGAAGTCTTCTTTGTTTTTCACTGGCTACATCTGAAATAACAAATATCACTGGATATTTAAAATAGAAAGCGTTTCAAGATGCTATTTTTTATAAAAGTAATTAACACTAATTAAAAATAATGCTAAAAAGTCAGAGAGAAAAGATGATATACTGTTTGAATCTCTGTACATGAAGATTTTACCAGAAGAGGTAAATTCCTAGAAACAGAAAGTAAAACTTGGTTTGTCATAATAGAGGGAGAGGGAATGAGAATTAACTGCTTAATGAGTTCAGGGTTTTATTTGGAGAGAAACCAAATGCTTTGGTCTTAGCCAGAGGTAATGGCTTATAACACTGTCAATATACTAAACACTTTACTTTTGACTTTGTTTGCTTACTAACTGATTGACCAATGGTTTTGTTGGGGATTGGGCCAAAGGCCCTGCTCATGATAGCCAAGTATGTACATTCCTTTTCAAATGGTGAGCTGCACCTTGTGGAACCTGGACTAGAAGTGAGGAATAAGTGAAAACCTATGAAAAGGTTAGAGAATAAGAACAACTGTCAAAAATCAAAGTATTAGGGAAACCAACCAAACATGAGAGAGGAAAACAGAAGAGAGGTTAAAAACAATGACATTTCTTGTACCACATATGGTTGAATGACATCTCCTGAAGCAGCAAAACAAACAAAAAAACACTGGTCCTAAGATTCCCAAGTAATTTCAGTATTTCCAGCAAGCACCCCACCATTTCTTTTCCCTATCCGGTTTCTCATTGATTTCAACTATTATACATCAAAAGAGGATGGGAAAGATGTGATATGGGGATGTTAAAGTATAGGCAAGAGGAAGAAAATCAAATTAGCGAATAGGCATTTACTTGGCATAAGATGGAAGACTTAGTTAATACCTCTAATGTTGTAAGCAGAGTTGAACTGACACTATCAAATAAACTTCTGACTGATATTGGGGTCAAGGAATAGCTAATGATGCCTGGTTTAATATCTGGCTTACTTTTATTTTCATTGGGTTTTAGGAATAATAGTAATTAAGTAAAAGTTTTAAATAGACTTCAACTCTTTTTTCTGCCTATTCACTACCTACAAGTAACATAATTTTTCTATCGTTACACATAAATAGGAACTACAAAGATGCAATTAGAAAAGATGGTGAAGGTTAGGGTTACAAAGTTGGAAATAACTGTAGATTCTGAATTTCTTGGGGTTTGAGTTTCCTCATCTATAAAGCAAAATATTTTTAAAAAGTAAGACATAGAGCCAGTTTATATGTCACAGATATTACCTCCTTAACTCCCTGGCTCTCTTAATATTAAACATTTTTATAAGTAGATATATCATATAAAGCTTATCACCTCTCTCACACTAAAACAATTTTGCTGTTTAAACGGAGATTTCACTTCCAAGTAGAGCATAATTGTTTTGCCTGTCTGAAGAAGTCATCTCCTACTCCAATAATACTACTTTCCCGACCTCTCTAGTCACACCTCCATGTCCTGTTTCCATTTATGTATAATGATAGTTAAAAAACAGAATTACAGCCGGGCGCAGTGCCTTTAATCCTAGCACTCAGGAGGCAGAGGCAGGCAAATCTCTGTGAATTCAAGGCCAGCCTGGTCTACATAGTGAGTTCCAGGACAGCTGGGGCTACAGGGACATACTGTCTCAAAAAAAAAAAAAAAAAAAAAAAAGAATTACATTGCTTGCTTGCAGATGACAAGAAAGCAAGAGTCTGACTGTTGGGGTACCCCAATCAATTCCTTTAGCCTCCAAATTCCTGCTGAAATGAACTGCTAAACATATAAGTACCTATTTAAACACTCACTAACACATGGAAATTATGTGTTGTTTTTCATTAATCATAGTCAGTTGTATTTTTCTTCGGGATATAAAAAAAAATACCAATTATATCATCAAATTGTGTATTGTAACAGTTCTCCACAAAGTAGTATCCTAAGTTACATTTATGCAGGGTTTCTTTTTATTTTAAGTTATGAAATTCAAGAATCTGTTTTTGTTTTGTTTTTAATCTAGGTAAGGAGGTGCATGCCTGTTACCCCAGTACTTGAGGGGCTGAGGCAGGAAGATCTTGGGTTCCAGGCAGGCTTCCTTAAGTTATAGATGAGAGTCAGTCTCAAAACAACCTCCTCACAAAAAAAAACAAAACAAAATACCAGTATCTTACCCTTTGATCAATCAGAATGTGATTAATCTGGTACTTACTTTGTTTAGTTGATTTTGTAGGGATTGTTAGTTCTTTTGTTTCTTTCATTGATATCTTCTTCCCAGCTATCTCATTATAGATGGCTGACAGATACTCCTCAGGAAGATCTTTACTGTCATTGATACCTCTATTCATTTTAATGTACTGTTCCTTTGTCATTTTGTTTTTAACCTAGACATGAAAAACCATTATAACTCCTAAAATTAACAAAAATTTCACTCATTTTAAGAATTACAATACCTATTTAAGAGATTTTGTAAGTGTTCTGAGGTCTAGAAGTAGAAAATGTTCAACAAAACATATATAAAAATGGGAAATGAAGCAACATAAAAAAGAATTTCTGGTACATGTTCAAGTGTGGAAAAGACTAATTTGCAAGAAGAAAGGAGGAAGAATAAAGAATTTACTTTTGCCCAAGGTGTCAGAGCTCTAACAGGCTCTTAGAAAGGGCCACACAAATTATTAGAAACATAAAAAATACTCAAATTTTAGTTTAGAATAACATAACATTTTGCTAGTGCAGTAAAAGTTCATTTGTTTAAAACAGTGGATGCAAAAATAATAATAGTTGAACATTATTTAAAATTACACGTTCTGAGTAATTTAACATGTAACATGTTCTGAATTACCAGGACAATGGCATTATATTAGGTGACCTAGGTAAAGTATCCTTAGAATATTTTGTCTTGTTTAACTATACTCTCAACAATAATGCTCCTCTTAATAAAGTAAGGAATACAAGTTGGTAACATGTAAGGAAGTCCATTGCCAAAATGGAATTCACATAGCAAAATATTTTACAACCCTATCTCCAGAAAATTGGACAGATAAAACTAGAGGTCTTATATCTCTGAAGAGATTTTTAATTAGATATATTCCTATCATAACCTGCCATAAGGAATTTAGAGCAACTCTAAAGATAAGGCTCTTGTAAATGTACATTAAAGCACATAGAACAGTAATGAACCAAGTCATCAAAGGCTTACAAATCTAATTTGAGAAAGCCCAGACTCCTCTGAGGATATAATTAGGAAACAAATATTTACTTAAGTTTATATTACTCTGCAAGAAGAATCTAATGTGTTACAAGGTAAAAATACTGATGCTATAAAATTTCAAAAAATATTACCATGAAAATTTTAAACTAAGCTGATTATTCAAGACAATAATGCTGCAGCATAACATATAGTCGTGGCTGTTTAAAAAACAAAAAAGTAAGTAAACCACTTTACCTACAGTTCTGACAGGTGCTTATAAAACCCAAAATCCAAGTGATGCTGACGAGGAGTAAAGGAAGATTAAAATGACCTGGAAATTTTGAATATGGAAATATGTTTGGGATCAAGCCAATAAAAGCAGAGACAGTGTTATGGGAAATCTGAAGTAGCAGTTAAATGTTTGCATCTCGGTAAGGGCTTCCAGAAGATAGGAGCAGAGAATACACTGATTTTAGCTGCTCCAAGCATGCTGCACACTTCTAGTACAGTAGGTTCTAGAAGCAGTGTAAAACAATTCTGCTTGACATGTATGGAATTCTTGAATTTTATTCTTCAATTAAGCTGTTCTTGTATTAATAGACTTCAATTAAGCTATTCTTACATTAAGTGTGTAAAGCTGATTGTGACTATACATGTTCTAAGTATACCTCAGAATTAAAAAAAATTCAGACTCATGCTATATATAAAGTAGCTTATCCATAAATATTTAGGTGAATTAGCACCATAAAGAATGTGGTAAAGGTCTATATTTAAATTTTATAAATAAATGAAAAGGAAAAAAAATAGTTTTAAGGAATTTCTAAAGTTGCCTGTGTTCTTCAATGATGTCATTTGTTAGAGTTTATATGGTCTTTAATCACAACTGGAGCTAAGATTGTGAGTTCAGTTTTCTAATAGGCTCCTTGGCTTCAAAGGAATTCAAAAGATATTCTACACTTGCATGTTGTATCAAGTCTGTTGTGGAATGGTCTGGTTTCTAAGAAGATAGTCTCTAAATGTCTATGTTGGAAACTTTTAAGGATTTGTTTTTAAATTATGTATATAGGTCTATGTTTGTGTTGTGGGTATGTGGATATGAGTGCAGATGCCTGCAGAGATCAAAAGAAGGAGTTGGATTCCCTGGAGCTGGAGTTACAGAGGGTTGTGAACTGCCCTATGTGGGTGCTAGGAACTGAACATATCCATCACTCCAGCATCTGTTCAGAAACTTAATGAAGAAATATAAAAGAAAAAATTTTAATTTCTTCAAATTAGCAAAAGTATATACAGGTATGCTTAAGAGGATAGGGCACAGCTTCATAGGATGTTGCTTATTTGTTTCTTTATTTTTTAGTCTTTTTGAGACAGAGTTTCTCTGTAGTCCCAGCTGGCCTGGAACTCACTATGTAGACCAGGTTGGCCTGGAACTCACAGAGCTCCGCCTGCCTCTTCCTCCAAAGTGCTGGGATTAAAGGCATGTGCCACCATGCCCAGCATTTAGTTGTTTCTAAAACCACAAAAATTAAATGTCTTTAAAAATATAATCTAATACTAAAGGTATATAACTTCATGATATCAATTCCATGGATTTGACTGTAAAATGAGATGAGAAATTGGACTGAAAACTCTGAAGGAACAATAGCTAAATAAATACTTATGTGTGGAATGCCTTAAAAAACCATGAGAAAAAAAATGTAATCATGCCCAATAATCAAAACTCTGAAGATGAACTCTTCTGACTACAATACCAATAATATGCCAAAAGCAAATATAAATATTAAAATTTTTAAGGCTTATAGCAAACCAAGTACATTTGCTATATATTCATTTGTTCAATTCTAGAATTTAGGTGTGATGTCAAACACAGCGCTTTCACTTTATGTTACACACTTTCCATATCAACCCACCTTAAGTATTTCAACACACACACACACACACACACACACACACACACACACACACGCACACACGCACACACACTTCCTATACTGCAAAGTTTAATCAAACTGTAAATGACTTTTATTTGTTCCAGTATATCTCAGGCTAATAAGTAATTTAATTAATATTCAAGAATAACATTTAAGAATTCTTGCAAATAACTTACAAAGAAAATGTTACTGAAGGATGTCAAAATGTGGTTTTTAGACATCAAACAAAATATACCCCATTTCAAAATCAACATTTTTAGGTAAATATCAAAAAACAAGGAATGGTTCTTTAATATTTAAAAAATTATGAATCTTACAAGGCAAATGAAAATGGAACACTTTCTACGTACTGGAAAGTTTAAAGTTTTTGTTAATGTTTTAGTTGTGGTGGTACAGTGATTGTTTAAGAGTATTTCTCTTTTAGAGGCACATATTAAAATACAAATGAAACGATATATGATAATTGAGATGTATGTCAAGGTTATTTGGGGTAGGGAAGAGATGTAACAGTAAGAATGACCACTGGTAACTGTGGAGTATGGTGATTAATACTAGACTAATCTTTCTACTGTACAAATTCTAAATGTCTAAAAAAAAGATGTTTATGGAAAGTGTTTTACAAGCTGTGATAAGTACATACAAAGGGGCTATAAACATCTTTTTTAGGTTCAAATTTTTACAACTGTCAATCATGAACCTGACAAATAAAAGATTCTTAAAAGTCTTACTAGGTTTAGTCACAAATTGCTTTTGTAAACTTGATATCACCTCTATTTTGGTAATTAGTTTAGCTACATAAAAATAAATTTTCAACTAGTACTTGTTTAATTCAAAAGAATTCTATTGCCAATTCTTATTATAAAAAGTGATATAGAAGAAAACGTACCTGTGGACTGTGAAGGTCTGTGGTCAACATGATAATTGAGTAAGCCAAAACATATGCAGTATCTGCACTAGCAAAAAGGGTTTGTCTGAAAAAATAAATGTATCACACCATTAGTTTTTATTGTTTCATATGTTACCTCAAACACCATTTTTAATCTTATCCTTCAGGATTAATGTTCTGTCAGGTATCACAATTTTTGGTGGATCTGTCTTATCAATTCCAAATAGTAGATAGTGTAAAGTGTCTGAAGGAAAGGGGATTAAGCCTGATTACTTCTGAAATCCTGATGCTCCTCACCAGTGTCATGAATATAATTGACAATCAAAAAGTATTTGATCTTACTTACCCTTGGTTGCATTCTAGATATCTTGCAGCAAATTTTTCCATTAATCGATCAATTTTTTGAGCTTCCCCTGGAAGACGGAATCCTTCTAAAAACAGACGAAGGGCTGAAACAAAGTCCTTTCCTGAAAAGTCATGTTGGTCCACATATGCATACATGACTTCTTTGTTAAATTTGTCATTATCTCCCAGGAACTCACCCACCTGCGTCTAAAGTAAAAACGAAGGGTAGAAATTAATATTTGAATGACATACTACATTTGCCATACAGCCATTTAGAAGGCAGAAAAGTCCTAAGTATCACAGGTGTTTGACTTGGGTAAGCAATCTCTAGACTGAAGTTCAAAGTTAAATGCACCAAATGTGTTTCTAAAAAAATAATAAAAATTATTTTGACTTTGGAATATTTTAAAGTAAAACTTGTTATGATTATCTTCAAATACATAATAATCTAGGTTATTCTTTAGGTTTTACTTTCTAACACATAGGGAAGCATTTTAAAGGTGCTCAATATGTATTCTTAAATTAATCTTCTAGAAAGGGTAAGAATGAAATGAAATTGTATTCTTACAGAATCTAATCTTTCTTCTTGATGTAAGAATTGAGCTATATCTTCAGGTGTAGTGCCAAGCATCCCTTGTTCTTGGAGGTACTGTATTCCTCTCTTTGGTTTCTTATTAAATCTAGATGAAGTCAAATTGAAAAGGAATATTAAAAACAGAAAATTACTTATATTCCCTGAAAAGATCTTAAACTACAGCAAATTACTTTCTTAGTAGCATACAGAAAACAGGAATTTACTTGAAATAACTAGCTCACACATGTACAAAATATTACATGCTACAAAGGTTTCTTCTTTTCTTTTCAGAAGGGTCTCAAATGAAAGGTTATGGTTACTACTGATATGGGTCAGTTTTTACTGAAGTATGGCATGTTTTCTGATTCTTATCAATAGTGTTGACTAGAGGATGAGGGACAATGCTGAAGGGTAAACTTTGAGAAAGGATGTGAGTACCAAATATCTCAAAAACCCATGGAGGGGAAGGTCATAGGCCCTAAAGGGAAATTGAATACTGTTATTTAACTGAATGACCTACTTGGAGGTCGCTAGCCAGCCTGCCTAGCCAATCAGTGAGCTCCAGGTTCAGTGAGAAACCCTAGATCCAAAAAAACAGGGAAGAGAAATAGAGGAAGACACCTAAAGTTTGACCTCTGGCCTTTGTGTGCATGCAACACACATACACTATCCATATATACAAATAGAAGGGAGTGGGCATGGTAGTGCATGCCTTTAATGCCAGCACTTGGGAGGCAGAGGCAGGCGAATTTCTGTGAGTTCAAGGCCAGCCTGGTTTATATAGTGAGTTCCAGGCCAGCTGGGGCTACAGGGAGACCCTTTCTCAAAAAGACCAAAAATAAAAAAGAAATTTGATGGGCATGGTGGCACACACCTTTAATTCCAGCACTCAGGAGGGAGAGGCAGGCAGATCTCTCTGAGTTTGAGGCCAGTCTGGTCTAAATAGTGAGTTCCAGGACAGCTGGGGATACAGGCAGACCTTGTCTCAAAAAGACCGAAAAAAAAAAAAAAAAGTCTGGGAAGATAGCTAAATCAGTAAAGCGCATGCCATGCAAGCATGAGGACCTGAGTCTAATCCTCAGAACTCATATAAAACAACCTGGCGTGGTGGAACATGCTGTAGAGGCAGAGACAGGTAGGTCTTTGGGGCTCATTAGCCAAAGCCCCAAGTCTCAGTGAGGGAGACTGTCTCATAAACAAGGTGGAGAGCTTCTGAAGAACAACACTCAAAGGTGACCATGGCTCCCACACACATACATGTACATCCACTGCTGGGTAGCAATTTCCTCAGCGCTTTCCATCTTGGAGGTAAGTTCACTAAGACATGGAACGCTCTAAAAGAAAGTGAATCATGCCATTCCATTCCCAAGAAAAGCTCATTAAACCCAGAAGTAAACAACACAAAGGTTTTAGTAAGTCCCTGAAACTGATCAGATACCCTAAGCCCTTCCTTCCCAAGTGTATATAGGAGGAAAGACAGCTGAAAAATGCTCTCAGACTAGCTTAGCAGCCTAAAAAGACCTCAGGCATTCTCAGGCAAGCCAAGCTGCCTAGGAGAGGCTCAAGACATGTCTCCTCAGGGATAGTTTCATACAATATTGACACAAACAACACACACGACATAAAAGAGGGACTATGTAGGAGAGATAGGACCCTAAAGGAAGGGAGGAAGAATTAGAGAAAGAAAGAGAAGAAATATGTGCATGAAATGTAACATATTATATTGTAGGCTAAATAAGAAAATAAAGTACTGATGTCTAATTTCTGAAGCAATTCTATAATCTTATTAGCTATGTGCATATTTTGTAGATTTTTTTTTTTAATTAGAAGAAGCAATTCATTACAACAGCATTAACCTATTCAATAATATTTTTCTGAGCTAGGGTACACCTCTTTCAAAATTGGCTGTACATTTTTAGGTTTACAGATGAATTATTATGCTTGTACAATCTTATTATAAACTCTATAAGACATAAAATTAAATGAGGTTTTAACGTTTAAAAAAGATCTCCACTTCATTGTGAAAATACACAGTTTCATAAAGAAAAATTCATTTTAAGGCAATTGACATTGAGACATTTTCACATGCATTTCTAATCTCTCTATATATATGACTATTACTGGTCACAATCGCTTACTTTCTGAGTTACTTGGCATCTGAGTATGAATAT
>NW_008356952.1:827416-830583 GCF_000622305.1 Nannospalax galili
CCTATTTTTTCTCCGTGATTTTGACATGTGAATTTCCTTTATAGTTTCTGACTCTTGTGTGATACTCGGGCCTTCAAGTTTAGTTCTGCTTCTTTTTTTTTGAGCTTTATATGTCTTTGTGGTTTAATTTTTGGGTATGAAGAGCTGGTTCGTCTAAACTTCTGGTTTTCTCTTTTGATTTTATATTGTCGAGGCCGGATTGATTTTGTCTTCAGGAGTTCCATGGTGGCCCAATTCCAATGTGGGTCAGAAGTTTTCAGACTTTCTCCTTAGGTCTGGAATCTCCGAAGAATGATTTTGGCCTCCGGAACTTAGGTTTTGGACTGACCTGAGATCCTGGCCTTGGCTGTGCCACGCAGGGATGCAAAGGCAGATGGGGTGGGAAGAAGCCCCAAGATATCCCAGGGAGTGGATTGAGTAGCTGGTTTGTACCGGATGCAAAGGATCAGGGAGAGGAAAGGTAAGCCTCGGAGCCCCAGAAAGAGGCTGTCAGCCCCAGAAAGAGGCTGGCGGGTGTTGCAGGACCAGGGAAGTAGAGGGAGGTGAGGGCGGGGCCAGGTCCAGAAGCAGTGCTCCTGGGGCCCAAGGAAGGCACTGAGTTGGTCTGGGTGAAGAAGATCAGGAGGCAGTATTGGTTCCCCAGGTGTCTGGGGACCCAAGACTAGGAATGGCGCAGGGCCCAAACTAGGAGCAGAGAACAGCTGGGGAGATGGAAGGGTGAATGAGGCTGGGGGAGTCAAGGCTCGGAGGGCTCCGCAATAGACTTACTCCAAGAGAGGCCTGAGGGTAGGAGAGTAGGCTAGGAGAGTTAGCAGGTGGTGCAGGTCCAGGGAAGCAGAGAGAGGTGAGGGCGGGGCCAGGTCCAGAAGCAATGCTTCCGGGGCCCAAGGAAGGCACTTAGTTGGTCTGGTTGTGGGTGAAAAGGATCAGGAAGTAGTATTGGTTCCCCAGGTGTCTGGGGCCCCAAGACTAGGAATGGCACAGGGCCCAAACTAGGAGTAGAGAACAGCAGGGGAGATGGAAGGGTGAATGAGGCTGGGGGAGTCAAAGCGCAGAGGGCTGCGCGATAGACCTAGCTCAAGAGGCCTGAGGATAGGAGAGCAGGTTAGGAGAGTTAGCCGGTGGTGCAGGTCCAGGGAAGCAGAGAGAGGTGAGGGTGGGGCCAGGTCCAGAAGCAGTGCTCCTGGAGCCCAAGGAAGGCACCAAGCTGGTCTGGGTGAAAAGGATGAGGAAGCAGTACCGGTTCCCCAGGTGAACGCGGCTGGGGGAGTCAAGGCACCGGAGGGCTGGGCGATATACTTACCCCAAGAGAGGCCTGAGTGCAGGAGAGCTGTAGATTTTTTTTTAACATTAACATTAAAAAAATACTTGTACATTCAACAAAAGTTTGCTTAAATATCATGAAGAAATACTTTAGAGCACAAATAACACATGAAATAAACATACAAGGAGATTTTTAAACATTCTATGGTAGGTAGGTTCAAATTGAAAGGTCAGTAAATTTCCTTTTTCCTCTATGGAGGTTTGAATGAGAAGTGTTCCCTGTAGGCTCAAGTGTTTGAACATTTGGTCAGTTTGTGCTGCTGTTTGGGGAGGGTCACTGAACCTTTAGGAGGTGTGGCCTTGCTAGAGGAAGCACGTCACTGGGGGGGTGGGCTCTGAGAATTCACAGCCTTCTCCACTCACTTGCAGCAGCTCTGTCTCTTGTGTGTGCTTGAAGATGTGAGCCCTCACCCTTTGGCTCTGGCTGCTTCCTGCCATGCCTCCCCACCAAAATGAATTCTAATCCCTCTGGAATTGTAAGCCAAATCAACTCTTCCTTCTATAAGTGGTCATGGGGTTTTAGCACAGCAACAGAATAGAAACTAATAGACCCTTTGGAAGACAGGAGAAGGCAATGGAAGGAAAGAAGGCTAAAAGATGAAATGATGATATCGACTTAAGAAATAATCTTGGGAGCAGGTTGGCATCACAAAACTTAGCAGGAAAATTGATTTCAAAAGAACAGAGCCTGGTACAGCAACCAGGATAAGATAGGAAATGACTGCCCAATATTAAAAAATGAAAGTCCTAACATAAATAAAACATGTGTGACTCATCTTGAAGAAATATGAAACCTACAAAGATGCCATGCTAATTACTGGAAATTTCATACTTTATAGTTTTGGGTTTCCCAACTAATTATGAAATCAGAAATAAACAGTGCAATACTGCACAAATGCTGCTCATCAACAACACATATTATATGGTGCAAAATTAATCCAAATGCAAACATAGGCTGGGCATCTTATAAATCTATTTTTGCTAGATTACAATAAAGGGAACTGAAACAAGGATCTACTCAATATTTAGAACCAAGAGAAGATCTAACTTCTCAGTTTACATGTTGAAAAATGGTGATAAGAAAATGACAAAAATGAGAAGATATGGGGAAACCCAGGGCAGAGGTGGTACATTTCTGACTGGGCGACATTCAGTAACAATTTTCCTTAAAATCTGATACTTACAAATCAATCCCTTGTTCTATTATTTCTTTTTGCTGCTTTAGGACCTCAAATTGTTCAGGATTATCAGTGCCAGACATCTGTGTACTATAGCTGCCAATTCCTGATGATGATGTGGATTCTAAGGAGTTCAGACTTCCATATCTGTTTATTGTCTCTGGGTGTTTAATTTCACTTATCTCTTGCTCTGAGGGTTTTTCCTGGCCTGTAAGAAGAAACACCAACACAGCAGGTTATAGCAATCCCCTCTTTATATTGCTAGGATAACTAAACTGGCAAATTAAACTATAAATTGGAAATAATTTTAATGGTAGTTATTTGAATTATAAAGAATGTTTTACATCAGGTTAAGTAAACAATTACAACAAAGCTACTTTAATAGCATCTATATCTTCTTAAGTATTAGTTACTTAAAGGAGAATTAGAACTCAAAATATTATCTTACCAAGAGTAGTCTGAGAGTTGGGATTCACATATTGATCCTTACTCCATTCAACCATACACTTCAAAATTGACACTAAACATTCTAAACCTTTTTTCCGCAGGCTTAATTCCTATAGTAATTCAGAAGTAGAATAAAAAAAAAAAAAAAAAAATAAAAAACCCAAACACCAAAACAACCCTTAATGTTTTAAGTTTACAAGTTTAAGTTTAGCTGCATTT
>NW_008356952.1:831263-863552 GCF_000622305.1 Nannospalax galili
TGCATGTCTCTTTCTTGGCAAAGTTTAAATTGAAAAAAAAATATATTTTTTAAGTTCTTACCTGAACATTACTCATACCAAGTTCTTGACTACCCCTTCCTTGGGCAATTTTTGATAGGTCATTTACTAGTCTTTCAAATATATTTGCTGCATTTAAGTCACAGTCATAATTTACATAAATATCCACAACACTCTGAGCATCTGTAATACAGTAATTTTATAATATATACAATAATATAAATTGTATATATAATAATATATACAATAATACAAGCAATATATAACTAGAATATGAGCATATTTCATTCTAAGAGATAAAAAGATTAATTCCAAAGCTGGGCATGGTGGTGCACACCTTTAGTCTCAGCATTTGGGAAGCAGAGGCAGGTGAATGTCTGTGAGAGCAAGGCCAGCCTAGTTTACATTGTGAGCTCCTCGCCAGCTGGTGCTACAGGGAGACCCTGTCTCAAAAAGACCAAAAGAACCATAAAATAAAAAAAAAAAAAAAAAAAAAAAAAAAAGGTTAATTCCAAATACCTGCACATATCCTTGTCAGTGTCTGAATAACCATCCATTTATGGTCAAATGAGCTTGTAGAAGTTTCCAAAATGTACAGGAAAATTTCTTTAAAGAATACCTGTGATTAGAAGGAAACTTCTGCTTAAAATACTACTTAAGATTCAGGTACATAGTTACTTTTCAAATACCCCAAAGCTACATAGCAAATATTAGGATCTAGGTTCCTTTGGATTTCAACTTTTGAGTTCCATCTCTGAACTCTCAGCACTAAAATATCACTAGTGAGCAACTTAGGCTTGCCCTAAAGTCCAGCTTTATTTGTCATCACAAAGCTGCGACAAAAGAAATATGCAAAGATGCGGAGTTCTGGGTGATAATTTCTTGAACATAATTATAAAATGAATAAAAGTCATGTGTCTTACTCTCAAAGATCTAATTTAAACGCTATTTGTCAGTTACAATTTTCTGATACTCTAGTACTGGGCAGTCCTAAAAGCTCCTAGATTTAAATGCAACTGTTACACTAAGAAAGAGCTAGTTCTTATAAGCTGTTACATTTTTCTCATTGTAAATATGTGAAAATCTTTATTTGAAAATTACATAAAAACTACCTTACTATTGTTCATACCAAATACTGTCAAGCACATAGTTATCCAATGAAGAAAATTTCAATTTTATTGCTAAGAATTTTAAAACTCAAATCATTTTGGAAAAATGACTATGACCTAAGCAAGAACAGCTAAAAACCAAAACATATTAGCATTATGGTACATGTATTATGAATCCAGAAACAATCACATTTATAATATAAATGATATTTTCCTCTCTCCCAAGGGCTAGCCATCCCTTTAATTGCTCTTCTTCCAAAGGAGTCAAAACATTTCTACTTACTTACTTAGTAAAAGTATTTTCTATGGATTACAATTTCTATAAAGATAGAAGCCAGGACTTTTTTGCTAAGTACTGTGTCCACAATGCACGGTACATAAGTAGGCATTCAATAAATACCTATGGCTATTGAAAGAGTCCCCAAACACTGTACCATATCACTCAAGAATGCTCTAATAAACTCAAAAGGATGTCAAGGAGGGAAATACAACTGCTGTTTATTTCAAAAACACTCTCTGTTTCTGTTAGATCATATGATGTTCCTTTCAATGATATCATTATCTTTGCAAAATCAGAATTTGGCAAGCCACTATGATTTAAAAAAGAAAAAGCCAGTATGACATGAAAATCAGTGAAAAATAGGAATGTTATTGTCAGTGTGATTCAAAGGACTAAGAAGTTGTGCAGTATACATAGACATGTACATTTCAATAGGGTAATGGCTAAGAAAGAAAACATTTTTCTTTCAGCTTTTATGTAGTATTTTTAAAAATATTTTACTATTTTTATTTTATGTGTATGAGTGTTATGCCTGCATGTAGGTAAGTGCACCCATGTCGTGCAATGCCCGCGGAGGACAGAAGAGGCTGTCAGAACCCCTGGAACTGGAGTTATGGACAGTTGTTAGCCACGATGTGTGTGCTGGGATTTGAACCCGGGTCTTCTGCAAGGTCAGTGTTCTTAACCACTGAGCCATCTCTCCAGTCCCTTATGTACTATTTTTTAAATGGACACAAGATTAAGATAAACATTTGTTTATTTAAACTTTCTGGTCCTAATTGCTTAATAAGCAAAACTGTTATTTATTTCTAGGTGTGCCATGAAGATAAGAGACTGTCATGGTGTTGCAAATCAAGAAAGTTTGAAACGCCCTGATTTATAAAATAAGAATATTCATTTTGAGGGATGGGGAAAAAAGTGAAGCCACTAACTATGAGTTTATCAAATTGAACTAATAAGCCATTAATTATTATCATTGTAATATACCATGTCAAAGAAAAGGTGCTCTAAAAAACATCTAACTTTTATTACCTTGAGCACTCTAGGACATGTGTATGTGCAACAATAGCTCTCTCATGAGCATACTGCCTTCATGTAACAGACAAATATAAATTAAAATATATAATGCCTTTCAGGATGTTTAACATTTTCAAAAGCCTATTTATACTCACATAATTTATCCTCATTATCTCCTTTTAAGAGATAATGCGGAGTTAAAAAATGATCTTTAAGATTAGAATATGGTAATTTCATAATGAAAACCCACCTTCTAGGAGGCAACAAGAAATTTCCAGAGTATTTCCTTTTAAATTCATTTTGTAGAAAACTGTTACCAAAATTTAAATTATTTGTACTCAATTCTCTAAGAATTTATATTTCACATGGCCTACTAAAGAGTCCCTCTGAGCTCTCAGTATTAAAAAATTGGCACGAAATCTCCCAGAATTATCTACTGCTAAACTGAAGTGCCTCATCATCAAGTGAAAGGCTTCTAGTTCATTACAGAATAAAAATCCTAATAGTTGCTTTAAAATCTCTTTTATTAGTAGATCCTAGAGATAATGGGGGAAACAACTATCTAAAAGTAGCAACCAATCTAAAATACTTGGTATTACTGCCACAGACGTATGGTAAACATTCAGATTTTGAAAAAATGAAGCTTTTTACAAATGGTTTCCTGTCCAAAATATGGAACAAATTCTTATTTTTCTCATTTTTACTTAAAATATGAAGCCCTTACTGTTTTATTCCTGTAACAGTAACAATGCTGTAAATGAATTTTGACCAACATTACAGAACATTATTTTAAAAAATATTATTTTAACCACCGCAAAAGTCTAGGAAAATAATTTCCACTGTGCTGATTATTCATCTTGAGTTAGAATAAAATATAAAACTAAAATATAATATGCAAGAGGCTGGGGAGATGGTTCAGTGGTGAAGCACTTCACATGATCTGACTTCAGATCCCCAGTATCCATGTAAAAAGTCAGGCTTGGTGGCATGAGCCTAAATACAAGTACTAGAGAGGGCGACAGGAGAATTTCTGAGGCTTGCTAGCTAGCTAGTCTAGCTGAGTCAGTATTTTCCAAGTTCAGTGAGAGACCTTGTCTGAAGATGGAAAGCAGTTGAGCAAGACACCCAACATCAACCTCTGGCCTCCATATGGAGATGCACACAAACACGAAATTAAAGAAAAAATCTTTATGTCCTATAAAACATAATATGAAGGTAAAAACTGACCAAACAAAAATGGGTATTTCCAAAATATATAATGTCTCAATCAAAACAATATTTTAACAAATCAGTTGGGAAAAGCATCCATTAAATCAGTAAAATAAAACAGTTCTACTTTTAAACACTACATCATCTCTGGATGAAAACTGAAGATCTTAGGAACTAATACAACTACATAATATGCATGGACATGGTTCAAAGATTCTCTGATTTAGCTTTGTTAAATCTCTGAAAATATAGGTAAATCAAATGTAAGTTATTCTATTTCCAAAATCTTGGGACAGAACTTTAGAAATACATTATATACAAATATGTGTTAGAATGTACAAAGCAAAAATATTTTTCAAATGTTCCCAAATAACTTAAAAAATATACTTCTCAATCACCTCTCATATAGGTTCAGTATTTATTTGCAACTTTCTTTAAAGATAGCTAAATTCAGGAAAGGCAGGTGGCTCAGTCAGTAAGAGAACAAAGACCTAAGTTCAAATCCCAATACCCACATAAAAAGCTGGGAATAACTGTGCATTCTATAAAACCCCAGCTTTGGGGAGCAAGTACGGGTGGATCATAGGAGCAGGATGGTGGTCTGGGTTAGCTGAAATGGAGAGTTTCTGGTTCAGTGAGCGACCTTATCTCAAGGAAATAAAGCAGAGAGAGATAAATGAAGATGCCTGATATCTTGCTCTGGCCTCTGCATGGGTTTGAGTACTCACACACTTGCACGTGTGTAGCACATCGCATGACACACACACACACACACACACACACACACACACACACACACAGAGCCAAATTCATTATCACACAGCATATACAAAATGGATTAACCATTTTTTCAATTAGTACAAATTCTCTGTGGGTTGTACCTTCATTTTGCAATCTCCATACTTATCCAGTGCCTAGTACTTCATAGACACTAGTTGAATGGATGAATTTTTTTTTAAAAGAAGCACATAACACACAAATATTATTATTATATTATTTCACAGTGTGGAAAATTTTAATGTGCTGTTAATGTAACATGAAATGAATGAAATAGCCAATAGTAATCTTAAATTTTAATGCCTAAATACAGAACATACCTCAATTTGCATCTTCAGATGTGTCTTGAAGTTTGACAACAAAGTAAGAAATATGGAGAGAGAAAGCTCAAAAACCTCTGGAACAGATGAAACCCCATTTTTTGAGAGTGCAACACACAGATACTGCTTAATAGCATTAATAAACATCTCATTTGTTCTGAAAACAGGTCCTGCATTCTGTAGAATGGACAGAAGTAACTGCAATGAAAGAATCTTGGACCGTAACTCATGAGACCTGAAATGTAAAAAAGGCACAGTATAGGGACAAGCTTAGTATTGTGGTAATAACAGAAGACTCTAAAGACATCTCCTTGTACATAAGATTGTACAGTTCTTTTAAATTAAGAAAAGGAATGGGTGTGGTGGCTGAGGAGGCAGAGGAAGGCAGATCACTGTGAGATTAAGGCCAGCCTGGCCCACATAGTGACTTCTAGGCAGGCTGACTAGGAAGACCCTGCCCCCACCCCCCGCCGCCAAAAGCAAGAAAATTCCACAGCATAAAAAATACAGCACATGAAAGAGCTTAGCCACTAACAGCATGTTAGTGCTAATTCGCTTCTCTGATAACACATAATTTTATATGCTTTTTATGTAGGTAAAAATCACAAATATTTAACATAAACTTACTATTTCCCTAGAAATGAAAAAAAAGATTTGAAAAGTTACTCCTTGTCCCTTTCTTTGACAACTATATTTTCTAGAAATCACCATAAACTTTCTCATGGAACTGCAATGTTTAGTGTGTGGTGATTCCAATGTAATATTCTAGTTATGCTACTCAGAATTCATGAACAGTAATAAAAATATTTCTGTTGCATTAAATTATAGCATTATGTCAAGCATAATTTCCCAATAAACATTTAAGTTATTTTTAATTCTTTTGAAATAAACACAGAACATTTTTTTGAAATCAACTTCTAGAACATTAAAAAGGTGGAACACGCATTTAATCCCAGCACTCTACATAGTGAATTCCAGGTCAGCTGTGGCTATGGGAAAACCCTGTATCAAAAAGACCAAAAAATTAAATATAAAAAACCAAAACCCAAAAAAACCAAACAACAAAAACAAAAACAAAAAACCCTATCTCTTAATAGCTTAATCACTTAAACACTTTAAAAAGATTTTTGCTTGACTATATGCATATGTGTACCTGCTCGAGTTTATGTATGGATGTATGCCCACTCGAGTTTACATGTACCACATATGTGCTAGAGGTAGTGGAGGCCAGAGGAGGGCACTGGACCTCCTGGAACTAGAGTTTCTGGCACTTGTACGCTGCCTGATGTGGGTGCTGAAAACTGAACCCGGGTCCTCTGCAAGAACAGTAAGTGCTCGTAACCACCGAGCCATCATCTCTCCAGCCCCATCCAAACTCTTACATTCACTGGAGGCAGTATTTCAAAGGCAGGTCATTAAAGGCTCTACTAACTTTTTAAAAAAAGTTATTCCAAATGCTGTATTCAGTCACTTTCACACAGTATACTAAGTCTAATTTGTCTTGATTTCTGCCTTAAAACTTTTATGGCTATCAATGCCAAGTCATTCGGGGGATCTTGGCAAATGAACAAGGAATACTTAATTTATATACTTTTATATAGTAGGTATCAAAAAGATACCTTCTTTGAAATAAAGCTGAAGTCAATAGTATCATGGTGTTTTATTAAAGTTGTGTTTTCAAGATGGGTATTACTCTGAATCTAAGACTATATGCTACAAAAATATTAGATCCCCCCCAAATGCCAATTTTAAGTTGCAAACAATGAGTTAACAAATAGTTATTGGAAAACAGACTGATTCAAATTCTTCTCTTCATGTTCTAGTGTTCCAAGGCTTTTACACAACTATTTCCAAATCTACCTCACAATATCTTTTTTGCTCAGTTCCTATAGTAAGTATATCCTGCAGCCTGTAATTTTTGTATACATGAGTTTTTGTTATAAGTGTATTTTATCTTTCTATTCTTGGTATCTAACACAAGGCATTTCAGACTGTACTAGCTCATAAAGTTGGCTTGTTTTCAAGCATTTACTTAGTACCTATTTTATACAAGGCATTAACAAATGAAGTCATGATCAAATGACTGTCTTAGGAAATGATAAATTCAAGATTTTCTTTGAGACAGGGTATTGCTATGATACCCAGGTTGGCCTCAAGCTCATTGCAATCCTCTTGCCTCAGCCTCCTGAGAGATGGAATTTCAAGAGTTTAACAATACTATGCCTGGCTAAACTATACTTTTGATGAGCAAACAAAGCTGGAATTTTATGGGGTAGTTTTGAGTTATGACTGAAGCTTAAAAAGTAAATCATCTTGGAAAAGCCAGAAAATTAAAAAGACAAAAATTATATAACTACAAAAGCTCTATCATTTTATCAAATCACGTTTTTACATATGACTTGGCAAAACTAAACGTGTAAGAACTTAAGGTTGATAACATTGTTAAATCACAGGAGAAATGATCCTCAGTATTAACCCTAAACTATGTGTGTGTGTGTGTGTGTGTGTGTGTGTGTGTGTGTGTGTGTATGTATGTATGTATGTAGAAACCTGAGATTCAACCACCCTGGATATTATTCTTCTGGCACCATCTACCTCTTTTTATTTATTAATTTTATTAATTTTTGAAAACAGGGTCTCTTATTAGCCTGAAACTTGCCAAGTAGGCTACACTGGCTGGCCAGTGAGCCTTAGGGATCTTCCTGGCTTTGCTTCCCCAGCATTGGGATTATACATACATGCCATAATTTCTGGCTTTTTTTCCCCCACAGGATCAAATTCAGGCTCCATGCTTGCATGGCAAGCTCTTTACCAACTGAGCTTTCTCCCTAGTCCAATTACTCCAAATTCTTTTTTAAAAAAAGATTTACTTATTTTTATATGTATGTTTGTGTGCCTGCATGAGTTTATATGTTTATATATACCATGTGCATGCAGGTTCCCATGGATGCTAGAAGAGGGCATTAGACCCTCTCTAACTGGAGTTAGGTGGTTGTAAGCTGTCTGATGTGGGTGCTGGAAACAAACCTAGGTCTTCTGTAAGAATAATAAGTAGTCTTAATTACTTAGCTATCTCTCCAGCCCCTATTCCAATTTCTTAAAAGTTATTTCTTCTCAAAGTAGAGCTTTATTAATTCAGAATGCAATGTGAAAACTGTCAAGTTTTAAATGAAGAGTTAGTTACCTTTCCCTAATAAGGAACTGAATTTTAAAATAAATATTTTGGGGGCTGGAGAGATGGCTCATTAGTTAAGAGCACTGACTGCTCTTACAGAGGACCTGGGCTCAATTCCCAGCACCCACATGGCAGCTACAAACCATCCTTAACTCCAGTTCCAGGGGACTCCAAAGCCCTCTTCTGACCTCCACGGTGCACTCACATACATGTAGACAATACATTCATATGCACAAGATAAAAATAACAAATAAAATATTAAAATATATATATATTCTTATATTGCATATAAATGATAATTAATAACAATTCTTCTGTTAAGTTCCTATTTTCAAAATACTGAATAATCAATAACTCATTTTTCTAACTCTTGTGGTTGGGGCCTAAAAAGATTTTAGGACCTAAAAGATGTTTCTCCCTAAAGCAGCCATGTAGCACTCAGAGGAAAGGTCAAGGTGGTCTTGCCTTCCACCTTATTAGAGACAGTTTAAAAAAAAAATTTATTATTTTTATTTTATGTGTATGTGTGTATTGCCTGCATGTAAGAAAGTGCGCCTGTGTCATACAATGCTCACAGAGGTCAGAAAAGGCTGTCAGTTCCCCTGGGACTGGAGTTACGGACAGTTGTTAGCTGCCATGTGGGTGCTGGGATTCAAACCCGGGTCTTCTGGAAGAACAACCAGTGTTCTTAACTGCTCAGACACCTCTCCAGCCCCCACAACAGGTTTTTTTAATTGTTCATCAATGTGCATGCCAGGCCAGCTGGCTCACAAGCTTCCAGTAATTATCCTGTCTCCGTCTCCCATCTCACTGCAGGAGCACTAGGATTATTTATATGCTGTGCTTGGATTTACATGGGTTCTGGGGATTCAAACTCAAGGTCTTTACACTTGTGCAGCAAGTATTTAGACTAAGCACTCTCCCAAGCTCTGAAGATTTTGTAGTAACTGTTATTACACTTAGTTATAACTTAGAAACTCAAACATGTAATAGAATTTTTAAAATTGGAGTAGCAATTCCTCCTATTTTACTGTCCTTTTCTTAAGGTCATTCCCTCTCTAAAGATTTTCTAGAAATTCTCCTAAAACTGTCTTGTTGCAATATACTCTGCTATAATAAAAAGAGGCTACTCTTATAACTCTGTGGCTCAACAGTAAGCAAAAATAAGTTGTACTTGAAGCATATAAATACATTTGAACATTTATAAGCCACAAAAAAGCATTCTCCTATGGCTTAAACTAATACATGTGATGGGAAATAGATAATCAACATATCCCAAAGTACTTCTTCCAAGTGAAGAAATCTCCTTAAGGCATTTTATCAGACTCTAATGGCTCCAAAGTTACTGGAAATAAGAAACCACTCAATAGTATGTATCAAGCACCAACTCTACAGCAGGCATTTGCTATTCTATAGTGTGCCCCATCCTTTGTGAAACAGTGTACAGTCTCTATTCTACAGTTTGAGAACTTACTAGTTTTGGTATATATATATTTTTAAGTAAAATACCTCCTCCCCCAAAATTGTTAAGGTTCCATAGAACAAGAAGAACAAAGTAAACCCAAACACTATCTTAATAGTTTTAAGCTTAAAAACTTCCAAGCAAAACAACCAATGACTTACTTTGGATCTGGTGGTCCATCTGACAGTGGTTTCATTGACAGCTTACACAATGACCTGAATACTAGAAAGGCATCCTTTTGTAAAATGTGGGAAAACTTAGCACCAGGTGAAGGTCCTGAAGAATTTCCAGATTCCTAAACAAGTTAATATATCATAAAAATAAGATACTTTCCAGGATAAAATAATTTTAGCCTCCTATTATTCAATTGACTATGAAAGAGGATTCTCCCCACCTATTGGAAGGAGAGCCAGATGTGCAATCTGCCACAATGATTTTGATATGCTATTCTCATATCCAACAATAATCAGTCCCTTTAAAATACATTCTTAGCTGGTGCATTCCTTTAATCCCAGCACTCATTTGGGAGGGAGAGGCAGGCAAATCTCTGAAACTGAGGTCAGCTTGGTCTACATAGCGAGTTTCAGGACAGTTGGGGCTACAGGGAGACACTGCCTCAAAAAACCAAAAGAAAGTGGAAAACTCATACCAAGAGACTGGGTACACATACTTGACTCAAAAGGCCTTAACCTATATGACAGAATGCATGAAATCTGTGGCTGAGCTATGGGTGGGAATAGATAGGAGACGGGGGTCTAAATATGATTAAGAGGTATTGTATGAAGTCCACAAAAATTCAATAAAAGTTATACATTAAAAAAACCCAACAAGTTACTCTTTAAAAATATTCCTTCTTTGCCATCAAATATACTCCTAAAATTTACTTATCTCATACTATTACTGAAAATAAATTAGCACATCATGCCTTGACAAAGCATCTACCCAAAGGCCTAAACTAGGCCTTCTACCATCTGTCATTGAGTGGTTTACACTTTTGTTGTACTTTTTAGTATACTGTTGGTAGACATAAGATAGTAGAGACTGTTAGGACAATTTTTAAAGCCACTAACCATTAAAGGTCAACAACAACAAAAAAAAAACCCTACATCTGAATATGGGGCACTGACTTAGGGTAGAATCCCTTATGTAAAAAGGTAATGATTAAAAATACGTAAGACATAGAGGCATGGGGAGGACCTGTCACTACCAATGACATTTCTTTGTAGCCCTAAACAAAGGTTCAGATGAAATTCCCTACATTTCTATGCTTTTCCTTGTCCTACAGTAGTTTGAGTAAGAATGTCCCCCATAGGTTCAAGCATTTGAACATTTGGTCAGTTGGTGGCACTGTTTGGGGAAGGTCGTGGAACCTTTAGGAAGTATGGCTTTGCTGGAGAAAGCAAGTCACTGGGGAAGGCTTTGAGAATTCATAGCCTTACCCCACTTTCAGTATTTCCCTTTCTGCTTCCTGCTCCAGCTGCCTGTCACACCTCCCTACCAAAATGGACTCGTCTGGAATCGTAAACCAAATGAACTCTTCCTTCTGTAAGTTGCCTTGACCATGGTATTTTATCACAACAGTAACTAACAGAAGTTGGCACCAAACAGTGGCCTGTTGCTGTAAAGAACCTGACCATGCTGTTTTTTGGAGAAATGTTGAAGACTTTAGAAGTTTGGGCTAGAAAAGCAAATGAATGTTGTAAGCACAACTTTATGGGCCTTTCTAGTAAAACACTGGAAGAAATTAGTGCTGAGAACAATGCAGTTGAATTAAGCAGCAAATGAGGTAGTTAGGCAAAGAATCTGGCTGCCTTCTGCCTGTGGCCTAAGAACTTGCCTGAGGTTAAATTAAGAGGTAATGAACTAATTTCTTTAGTGGAGGAAATTTCACGACAGCCTAGTGTTGAATCTGTGGCTTGGTTATTACTGGCAAATAATATGCAGCTCTACAATGAAAAAGAGAAACTGGGGCAGAAAGAAATACAAAATGTACATTTTAGAGAGAAAACACTAGGAAACTTAATGTTGTAGCCAAGCTCCTGAAAGAGGCTCTCACTGCTAAGGAGGTTAATGCTATTGGGAAGAGGCCTCTTGTTTTAACTAAACAATGGGAAGAATGCCCTCATGGCAAGACTCCACCCAGCTAAGCTGAATTTGTGGACAAAAAAGGCCTAGGGAATTTTCTGCACCTTCAAGAGCACAGCATACAAAAACAGCTGTAAATGTGACCCAAGGTAGCTAAGGTCCACCACAAGCAGGTAGCCTGATTTGGTAGTGTTGTTCACATGGTGTCAGCTTTAGAGGTACAAAAGATTCAAGAGTGAGGGGCTCATTGGCTCTGCCTCTGCAGTTTCAGAGAGCTACTGAGGCCAGGCAACGTATGGCAGCAAAGTCCCTGTGAAAAGGTGGCCCCGATAGGCCAAGAGGCCCTGTGAAGCCTTTGCATGAGCTGTGAAAGTAAAGTCTGGGATGTGGTGGAGATTCTAAGATCCTGGAAATGTCAGACCCATGAGACATTTGGCAAAGGGAATGGTATACTGGGAGTGGTACCAGTCCAAGAGAGAAATGTATGTTGAAGGTAGCAAAGCTAGAGGAGCAGACATTGGACACAGAGCTACAGGATTTTATGTTTGCCTTGCTGGTTTTCAATCTTGTTTTAGTCTGATATTTTATCATTCTTCCCCCACATTCCTCCCTTTGGAATGGGAATGTATATTCTGTCATTGTATACTAAAGTATGTATTTTGTTTTTTTGATTTTTGCAGGGGGTTACAGTTAAGATGTAGCCTTGAGTCTCAGAAGAAACTTTGGACTTCAGTGTTGAGATTGTGAAAGACTAAGGGGATTTTGAAGCTGACTAAATGTACTCTGCATTATGATATGACTGTAAGCCTATGGGGGCCAGGAAGTGGAATGTTTGAGAGAGAAGTGCCCCCTGCCCCATAGGCTCAAGCATCTGAACACTTGGTCAGTTGGTGGTGCTGTATGGGGAGAGTCATGGAAACTTTAGTCCTTGATGGAGGCAGCATGTCACTGGGGGAGGGGTGCCCTTTGAGAGTTCGTAGCCTTACCCCACTTCCAGTATCACTCTGTTTTCTTTGCCTGACTGAAGATGTGAACTCTCAGCTTTCTGCTCCAGCTGCCTCCTGCTATACCTCTACCATGAGGAACTCTTATCCCTCAGGAACCGTAAATCAAGCAAATTCTTCCTTCTATGAACTGCTTTTGTCATAGTGTTTTTTTCATAACAGCAGAAAAGATACTAATACATAGGACATTATAATTATTCTGTGAATATGTGAAAAGAATGTTCCACTTTAATATCAGTGGGAGCAGAAGATTGTGAGTAGAGATAAAGCACAGCTTGGAGTTGGAATGTAGCTATTAATACATTATGGGAATAAACTGCTCTAATTTATATCAATAAGGAAATACCTACACACACAAAAAAACAACAAAACCAGCCAACCAACCAACCAAACCCCCTGAAGCCCCAATCTTTTATTTATCTCCCCAAGCTGAAATCAGTATCATCAACTGGGAAGATTTACTATGAAGTATTTATTGGTAGGTATAAATTTCTCTCTTCCTCACCCCATTTATACCTGAGTATCACTGGAAGAGACAGACAATCTGTCGTCAGGTAATGATGGTGTGTATGCAACAGAAATTGGTGTTCCTGGGATTCCATTTGCTTGAACATTTTCACTGTCACTACCATCCTCTAGAGTTCCAATGTTGCCATCGGTACTTGCACTTACAGTAGTCCCTTCTCCCATATCTAAAATGGTAAGAAAAAAAACATGCAAATATATCTGACTTAACCAGTGTATTTAGAAAGCATATAGAGTATTTAAAATGAAACAGTGGCAGAAAAGTAAAATATATATTGGCACTGTTCAAAGGTTAGCATATCTACTACTACATAAATATGCATTTGGCATGTTTCCAGATACGATCCTTAAGTTGCTCTGGCAATAAATACACTTAGCTCATGAAAGAGTATTCCAGATGTACCTAGGAGAGACTTATTTTTTAATTTATACTAACATTCACCAAATTGGGCTCTGATGAATACTAGCTAACACATTAAGATGTTGAAATCCTTGAAAAGGCATCCCACTGTTTAAGCATATAAGTTGGGGAATGCTGGGAAATAGGTTTATGCATTACTGTTTTTTAAATTTAAAAAATATTTTATTTATTTTTTTTATGTGTATGAGTACATGCATATAAGTGTACCTGTATCATGAAATACCTGTAAATTTCAGAAGAGGGAGTTGGATCCCCTGGAACTGGAGTTATGGATGGCTGTTAGCTGTCATGTGGGTGCTGGAAATCGAAACGAGGTCCTCTGCAAGAGCAGTCAGTGCTCTTAACTGCTGAGTCATCTCTCTAGCCCCTAATGCATTATAGTTTTTAAGTTGCTAATATGCACCGAGTTCTCCAAAGAGGATACATAATGTACAGTGCTTTCAAATTTTTAACATGAGCCCCCTTTTTGTTTTAGAATACATATTAATATCTCTAGTAATATATCCTTTAGAATATCATACATAGGGAATGACGGCCTACACCACTGAATGTTTTTATTTCACTGAGTAATTGTAACATGAACAGAAACAAATGACTTTAATAGAACAGAGATAACTCAAATAATAAATTCCAGAATTATTTTAGGATTGCTTTTTCAATAATGTGCATTACTTTTTCAATAATAAAAGCGATGAAAAGTGTATGGCTATAATTCTGTTTTTATCAGGCAAATAAATTCCTTTCATGCTGTTGGAGGACTTGGGAGGCAGAGGCAGGTGGGGCTCTGTGAGCTCGAGGCCAGCCTGGTCTACATAGGGAGCTTAAAGAAACTATAAGCTAGCCAAAGGGAAACATACTGAATAAAATGAACCCAAATTCTGGAATATGAAAGATCAGTGTTTCTATCATGTCTCTATTATTTCACTAGATTTCATTTTTGTTTGCCTCAGTTGCTTCATCAGCAACAAAGAAAATAAGGTCTGTGAGGAATCCCAAAACACAAAGGCACAATACATAAAGAATGCAATTGGTGCTCAATCAGTGGTGGTTATTAACTGTGTTACTATTGATAATATACCTCCAACTTGTAATTCTGTTAATACAAAAGAAGTAGCAGCTTCTGGCACTACTACCCCCAAAACCCACTTTCCTTTCTTCACATTCAAACACTTCTAATAGATTGTAAGCTAGATAACAAAGTACATTTTGCATATGAAAAAGATACCAGTAATGTGGAAAGCTATACAGCATATAAAATTGAACTGTTGCTTTCTCAGAAGACCTTGCAGAGTTTTAATATCCTAATGCTCAATATGCTAAATACAATTATAACTTATAAAAAGTATGTATTACATATATGATGCTTGTATATGCAAAGAACTCTCTGGAAGAAGTCACAAAAATTTTTAAATGATTGTAAGAAACCAAATTCCTACTTCATTCCCTAAAGCATTTATAATCTAAATAGATTTTCTATACATCCAATTATGCTCTTCCTATGTCCCTCCCTTTACCAATGATTTATAAACAATGGGGTGACTTCCATCATCTACTTAGATAGGAATGAGGCACCCTTACTTACTCTATCTTTCAATACCACAAAGCTCCTTGGTAGCTCCCCAAGTCTTTTTCTTCCCTTTTGTTTAAGAGGGAAGTCTTTACCTGGGTGTGGTGGCTCGTACCTTTAATCCCAGGACATGGGAGGCAGAGGCAGGTGGATCTCTATGAGTTCAAGGCCAGCCTGGTTTACATAGGGAGTTCCAGGCCAGCTGGGACTACAGGGAGACCTGGTCTCAAAAACACCAAAAATAAAAGGGGGGGGGGTCTTTTGCATTTTTAAGGTGAACTACTCATTTGTAGTAAAGCTACCTCTTCTGCAGAATTTTCCTCTACTGAGTTTTTTTTTTTAATATTACATACTCAACCTTCTACATTCCCCAATAAACATATACAAATTTTCACTGTAAAAAAAAAAAAAAAAACAACTTCAACTTTTGCTGCACTTCAGTAATTGTCCATCTTCTCCCTGTATTTATCAAATTTCTCAAAAGAATACCAAAAGGACTTGTTCTAACTAACAAGATCAAAGAGAGATAAACAAATGACAAGTATACATAGATTTTTAAGTCTAGATTCCTGGACTTAAAAAAGGAAGAAAAGAATATGGGGAACATTTTTGGAAAGGGAAAAAAATTCTTGAATATATTAGATATTCTTGAAATTATGGCAATTTTCCTAGGTATGAAAATAAAATTGGGGTTATATATGATAATGTATTTACAGAAAATATATTCAATATATGGACAGAAGATAGGAGAGAGATGTCATGATGTACTTTTTCTGATGGTTCGACAAAGATGTATGTATGTATGCTGGGTATGTAAAGACATAAAGGAAATATAACTAAATTATTAATTTGTGAATCCAGGTAAAGATGTTCATTATTGTGTTCTTTGATGCTTTCTCTAGGTTTGAAAATTTCTAGGTAATATGTTGCAGAAGAATGAAAGTACTTTTACTTTGTCATCTAGATTCATCTTTATTGTGTACTGGCCAAGCTTTTTGGTAAAGAGCCATAGAGTAAACATTTTAGAGTTTACAAGTCAGTCTCTATGGTAACTTCTGAAGGCTACCTTTAGGATACAATTGCAGCCACTACAGGCAATACAAAGGTAGCATGGAAGGGTTATAATGATGCTTTATAAAACAGACTAGGCTGGGGATGTAGCTCAGTAGTAAAACATTGGCCTAGCATGCTCTAGGTTCAAGTTCTATCCCTAGCACTACATAAAACAAACAAACAAAAACGTATGTAGCCTGTAATTTGCAAGCCTCTGACCTATAATGCAGTATTTTTTTAAAAAAATGAATGGGCAGAAAACAGTTTTCATTCTCCCTTGACTACACAGGTTTAAAAATATTTCACTTTTTAATGTATACTCCCAACACCATGGTGTCTTAGTCTCTGTATTTTCCCACTGGATAATCGTAGGACTTCAACTACCAATTTTAATAGACCAGAACCTGTTATGGTTTGAATATGAAATGTTTCTAACAGCATCGTTGTTCAATGTTTGGTCCCCAGCTGGTGATTTGGGAAGGTACTTTACTTTGCAGGGACTGCTGCTGAAGTAGGTCACTGCAGCTTGTCTGTAAAGGTTTTCTTGTCCCCAGCTCCCTTCCTCTCTGCTTCCTGTCAATTATAAGGTGAACTGCTTTGTTCCACCTCATATTCCCATCATTACAGTCTGTGTCACAATGGCCCAGGAGAAAGAACCAAGTAAAACATCCCTGAAACCCATGCAAGTGTGAGCCAAAATAAATGGCTCCTCTTTCAAAATAGTTTCTCTAAAATATGTCACCATGACAAAAGTATAACATAGAAACTGAGCACTAAGAAGTGAAGGTTTTTGCTGTGGTTTTGCTAACAATGTGATTCAAACCTTATAGTGCAAATTTTTAGGAAGAGCTTGTAAAAGTTGGGGAAGTGGGCAAAAAAAAAAAAAAAAAAAAAGCGAGAGAAATCACACGGGCACTGACCTCATAGGCCATCGAGACCTATATATGCTTATTCTTCTTATAGCAGATAGTGGATAACACACACACACACACACACACACACACACACACATACACACACATACACACAACTGGTCAATGTTTAGAGAATAAGAGACTTTGGAGTATTTAGCCCTAAATGAGATACCTATATCACTTCTTCTCTAAGGATCAAAGCCTAGAATGCTGTAAGTAGAACTTAATGGCTAATTCTGGTGGGAGCTCAGAAAAAAAGGTTAAATATCAAAGAGTAAACTGCTCATGTGGGGTCAAGAAGGGAATACACGTTCTATCCAGAATTGGCCTAGAGGCCAGTCATGCTACATTGTGGCAAAAAACTTGTTTGCATTCTGTCTTTACAGGTAGATGTAGAATGTATGGGTGACAGGCTAACCTGGTGGAAAAAATTTCAAGGCAGCCCAACAGTCAGATTGTGGTAGAGTGATTATTGGTTGCTTTTAGTTAGGTCTGTGGTGAGAGTTGGGAGCAAAAAGGAAAGTTAAAAGAATCTGAAAACTTAGAATTTGGCCAGAAAAAAAGCATGGATAAAGTTGAGGCCAAGTAAGGTATGCTTGCTAAAGAGATCAATCTCACTAAAACAAAGGCACATACTTTGTACAAGGATAGTGGGATAAATACCTGAGGGCATCTCGGGAATTGGCCAGAACCCACTCATGACAAACCAAGGTGGAGAAAAGAGTTCTGGGAAACCATGTTGGTAAAAGTTGCATAGAGAAATGTTTCTCTACCATTAATTAACCATTTATGCTCTCAGAAGCCATGGCATCCCTAGTCCAATGGAGCTTGGCTGTTTGGGCTCGCAGCAGACCTTGGTATTCTCTATATGACCCTGGAGGATTATGGGTCATGAGGTTCCTACTAAGATTTCAAAGAAAAATCTACAAAGCCAGGCCAGGGTGTAGCTGGGTGGGATTCCATAGAGGCAACCCAAGAGGACAATGCATGAAGCCCAAATTTCAATGGGAACCACAAGAAGTGAAAGTTGTCAGAAATGTGGATGGAGCATCAGCTGAAGGTAAAGAGTAAAACCAGTACCAAAGAGAAGTCATCTTGGCTGCCAACAGCAAGGCTTGGGAGAGAGCCTGGTTAACCCTTTTGATGTCAGATCAGATCACCATGTGCCACGGACACTTGACATGACTGTTTGTCCTAATGAGGTTTGGCTTTTCTTGGGTCTCAGGCCTCCTTTTTGGAATGGGAATGCTATTTAACTTGCTTTAATTTAAGGGACTCATAGTTAAGAGTTTGCTTTGAGTCTCTGAGGAAGTTTTGGACACAGATTTTAAAAGACTGTTGAAACTGTTATAACTCTGGGGACTCATGGAGATGGGCTAAATGCATTTTTGTATTATGAGATAGCCATGAGCCTTTGGGGGTCAAGAGTGAACTGTTAATGGTTTGAATATAAAATGCCACTCACAGGTTCCTGCTTTGAGGCTTGGTCCTCAATTTCTGGCACTGTTTTTGGAGGTGCTTTAGTTGGTGGGGACTGGTTGGAGGAAGTAGGTCACTGGGAGACATGCCCTTAAAGGTTATTTTATCCTCACACTTTCTCTCCTTTCTATCTGCCATGAGGTTGATTTTTGTAGGCCTTACAGAGACATACAACTGTGCACACAACATACGTATTTGCAGAATAAAATGATGAGTGAAAAAAAAATAGAAGGCAATCAGATGACTGATTCTGGAGCTTCATTAAGTTAGGAAATATATTCTAGAAATTTTTTTCATCTATTTGTATGTGTTTTTTTAATTTTTAAAAAATTTTTTATTTTTTGTTTGAGACAGGGTTTCTCTGTAGCCCCAGCTTGCCTGGAACTTGATATGTAGATCAGACTGGCCTTGAACTCACAGAGATCCTCCCGCCTCTGCTGGGAATGAAGGCGTGTGCCACCACGCCCAGCTGTTCTAAGCAATGTTTTAAATATGAACTACATATAGTTAAAATAGCAATTCAAAAATCTATCCTGTGCATTTAACCCTATTTCTAGATTATAAAGCAAGATCCTTTGCAGGACATCATGAACCAAAAAAGCTTCAATGTACTACGAGGCCAGTATCTGACCATATCTGACCCTCACTAGAATACTATTTATGAAAAGTATGAGTGAAATTTCTAGAAAACTTGGCAATGTGGAATATTAGGTAATATAATCTATTAGAGAAATACTGACTCTATGCAAACTCTAAGCTAGCATCTAAATTTTAATAAATTATGATTTTCATTCAAGAATGGCAACAAATACTTATGATCTCAACATTTACGAGGCTGGTACACAGCTACAATCCTAACATTCAGGAAGCTGAGACAGGAGGATCACAAATTTGAAGTTAGCCTGGGCTTTATATCAAGACACTGTCTCAAACACAAAAACAAAAAGAGAGAAACATGTTTTTCTCCAAAGAGATATAAATAAATTACTGAAAAACCAAACAATTTAAGTATTTTAGTAAAGTTTAGTATTTTTGGATAACAAAAAAATGCATCTTTGCCCCTCTGTCACCCAAAACAAAATAAATAAAATAGAATCACTCCATTGTGATTCCATTGTGGTAGGGGGGAGAGGTCTTCAATGAAAGACTGTAACTGAAGCTGGAGAAGGACACAAGTACTCGTCTACATTAAAAACTGTTTAAATCTCATAGTTTCCCTTTATCTGTGGCATCGCTTTCCACCTTTTAGATGCCCATTTTCAATGCAATCTAAAAATGCTAACTGGAAAATTTCAGAAATAAGCAATCCATAAATTTTAAATTGGGTGCTAGGTAACAAAATGAAAGTATTTATAATCCCACTTAATCACACCTGGAATAAGAATCACTCCTTTATCCAGTGTATCCACAGTGCATATGCTACCCAAGTTATGCACTAATTACCACGAGTTATTCAGTGCTCCCTCAGTTATCAGATCCACTGCTGTAATTCATACAGCATGTGGTTGAGCACTCCTTTTACTTAACAGTAACCCCAAAGAATAAGTGATTCTGGAAGCTCAGATATGCTAAAGAAAAGCTATCTGAAAAAGAAAAAGAAAAGGTGGCGAAATACTCAGTTTACAATGAAAAAGTAAAGTCTTTAGGACTACAAAAGAGAAAAAAAATATGTGTGTTGAGGTTGCTATGGTAATAATGAATCTTAAAATTGTGAAATGTTGGGCATGGTAGCCTGTGCCTTTAATCCCATCCCTTGGGAGGCAGAGGTAAATAGATCTCTGCAAGATCAAGGTTACCCTGGTTCACATTATGACTTCCAGGTAGGCTGTGACAAGGGAGACCCTGTCAAAAACCAAAGGCGGGAAGAAAAATGGAAGATAAAGAAATTCATGTTAGTTTTGATGACTTTTTTGCATATTTAGAAATATAAAAGTTATAACCACAGTGCATGTGCTTTTAGTTAAAATGCAAATCTATACATAGGAAAAAGTGGTAGGTAAAGGGTTTTAGTACTATCTGGAGGTTGTAAACAACCACTAGAGATCTTAGAAAGCATCCCCTATGGATAAAGGGGGAGAGTGCTGCATCTCTGCACACATACACATACATACAAATACTAATGTGAATAAGAGTTTATAATTTTGCCCCTTTGGTTCTACACATTATATGGTTCCCAAAGTCAGATGAAATCCCACAAAACAGAATAAACTAATGTCAAATGAAGTATACTACCTCCAACAATGATGTTTACCATTTCTTCTACAATGCTCTGGACAATATCTTGTGGTTTTTCCTCACAGTCTCCATCATATAACACATCATTTTTAGATAATGCTTTAAAAAAAGAGAAAAATTAAAGAGAACATTATTTTAAAATTTTGGAAACCTTTATCAAACATGTATAATGTAAAACTATTTTTTAAATGAAAAAAATCAAATAAATACAAGAAATTTGAATCAATTACATGTTAACCCTTCAGAATCCATAAGCAAAACAATACTTTAGCATTTTTAAAATTCAAGTTCATTTTAACAAGGATCTATGTGATGAGCTATTAAACCATTATCAGCTTAACTGGATTTCCTAGATTATTCTCTTAAGAATAAAACTTCTAATCGAATGAAGTATCTTATATACATTAACTTGTACTTAGCACACACATTACTTACCATACCAAATACCATATTACGTGTAATTAAGGCTTACCTTGACATTTGATATTTTATTTTACTACAGAAAAAGAGAAGAGATCGAGCAATTTGATATTTTATTTTACTACAGAAAAAGAGAAGAGATCGAGCTATTTGGGCCACCACTAATGCTTTCCTTACTCTTTCTTCACAAAAGAATCTACATTTACAATGTAAAACAGAATTGTTAAAAAATTATTTTATTCTCCAATTTAATAAAAGAAAAAACAAGACAGGTTGCAGAATTTATGAACAGGTGAAGAAAACTTGATGAAACCTGACATTTCAGAAAGCTTGTACGGAGTATTAAAAACAAACAAACAAACAAAAAAACAGGATTATGTTAGGCTTTTTGAAATGTTTAAAATATCTCAAGGCGGCTGAATTAGTACTCTAGGATTCTCTGGGCTCCTGGAAACGACTACCATACACCAAATGGAAGCAGACTTTATATTACTAGTAGTACAGTTGTCTTCACTGTTCCTGGCACCCAGTATTGTAAAGAAACAGGAATTACAAGGCTGGTTTCCCAAAATCTGTCGCCCTGCAACTGCATGGGTTCTAATCTACTATTTGCTACACTCTAAAAAATAGTGAGTGCTATAAGAGGAAATATGAAAAATAAGCATGTCCAATCATATTATAAACTAGCCAAGTAAAAGTAGCCTTTAGATTCTTCTGTGACATAAAGACATAAATGTTATGATAGATAATTTTTCTACCATTTCTAAGCTTTTATTTCTGTGCTTTTATTAGATAAAACACCTTGAGTCCAAAAAAAATCATAATTTGAATATAACTAAATATATAGTCACTACCTAAAAGTATCCATAAAACAGTGAATTAAAATTTTCACATAAATTGACAGAAATGTATTAGAATATGATTAATATTTATAATGCACAGGAGATGCCTAGAGAAGTTATCTATTACATGCAACTTCACACAGATAGTGAAAATTGTGCTCTAGAGCATGCACTTCAAACTAACTTTTATTTCTATAAGTTATTGGAATAATACCTTTATAGTCAAAATAATCAGTGTCACAAGAAGTCCTGTCTTACTGATAATTCTGTATGATACCTTACACAGTAGATATTCTTTTACCATAGCCTAAGTTGTTCCTCTATTGGAAAAATTTCCAAAATTCTTAGCTAGTTCATTCTTATCCACTATAATTCAAGTAAAATTTTTTTGCCTTCTCTATGAATATATTTTCCTAATTCTCCTCAGCATAATTACCTATTCAAGCCATTTCTAGGAAACCTAAAATATAGTATACCCCATTTATGCTCATTTAACCCATCTGTAGACTGAGAACACACTAAAAGCAATGGTTCTATCACCCCAAGTCATGGGACAGAGTGCCTAAAATACAGAATGCTCAACAAATCCCAGCTTTGTCTGAGTCTAGCCTTTTGAAACAGCTCCTTTAAAAGTTCTATGAAAAGGGCAGGGTGTGGTGGTATACATCTTTAATCCCAGCCTGGGGGAGGCAGAGGAAGGCAGATCTCTGAAAGAGCCAGGCCAGCCTGGTCTACATGGTGAGTTCCAGGCCTGCTGAGGGGATACGGGGAGACCCTGTCTCCAAAAACAAACAACAAAAAAAAACCCCAAAACAAAAAAGAAAACACACACACACAGACACACACAACACACACATACAATGTAGGAGCAAAAGCAGTTTAGACAAAGCATATGGATTCACCAGTAGCTTAACTACCTGGAATGGTTGTCCTGCCTAAATCATCCTTTTCAAACAAACAGAATTATTAAAAAAGCAAAAAGAAGGCTGGGGAGATAGTTCAGTCGATAAAGTGCTTATCACATAAGCACAATGACCTGAGTTTGAGCCTTAGAACTCACATAAAGAAGTTGGGTTTCAAAGGCAAATCAAATGCTCAATGTTAACCAGAGGAGCCTCTCTTTATAGTAAAAGGCAGAGAACAGCAGGGACATATGACAGCTCTAGGTGCCGAGAATAAACGAAGGTTGACTGTTCAGCCATGAACAAGACACTCACCACTCCATAAAACTCAGGGGATATTTCGGATGAGGGGGTGGAAAGAATGTAAGAAGTGGAAGATAGCAGGAAGGGCTATTGAATGCCATTTTCTGGGCAAGACACAGTTATTCCAATCATGACCTCATTGCTTACCTACACTGAGCCTGTGCAAGAATGGGCCAATCAACAGCCAACCATGAAGGCGGGGCGGGACTCAAAGAGACTCCAACATCCACTGAACTAATGACCACTGATAGATTCTGGGAATTGGGGGGGGGGGGTCATAGCCATCAGTTGAATTAACCACTGGTGAGCCCAACCAGCTCCAATGAAAGAGTTCCAAACCCACAGTCACACAGATGGCCCTGGTTAAGCACACTGGGTCTTAAAACAAAAACGTATGAATATGGAAAAGGGACTAATAAGGGAGAAGAGGAGTGGGAGGGAGACAAGAGATAGCAGGATGTGATTGTAATCAGAACACATTGTGTACATGTATAAAAATATCAAGGGAACACACTTAATAACAACAAAACCTGAGTGCAGTGGTGCATGCTTGTAATATCAGTGCTGGGGGGTGGGAGGCAGAAAGATCCTTGTGGGGTCACTGGCCAGCCTAACCTAATTGGCAAGCCTCAAGACAGTCAGAGTTCCTATTTTAAAAAAGTGGTGGCACCTGAGGAAAATACTTGAGATTGTTTTACTTCTTCCTTCCACACATTTATATATGAGCACACATACACAATGACCCACACAAAATGGAAAGACATTTATTTATGCTAATATAAGTTAGAGGGAAAAAAATTTTTTTTAAATTAAGATCTGAAAATACAGAAGGCTTTCCTCAAAGTGAAATAAAACCAGATTTTAGCCGAATTCCACTAAGCCCTTACCATCCTAGTTCTAGACAATCACAATGGGCAAGCAACACAATTTCTATCATTTGTTCACTTCAAACTAAGGGAGAGGCAAATGGAACAAACGAATGCCCTTGTAGGCTCCAAGAATAAAACTGAAAATAATGTTAGGGAGAAATAGACTTCATGTGTTTATTTCTACCCAAAAATCTATTAAAAACTAAGTTGCTTAACAATGCAACTTTTCTTACACAAACTTTCTTATTAAAAAAAAATTGTAGGACTAGAGAGATGGCTCAGTGGGTAAAACACTTGCTGTGCAAGCATGAGGACCTGACTTTGACTCCACAGAACCCATAAAAACTCAGACATCTGTAATCCCAGTGCTCCTATAGCAAGATAGGTGGTGGAGATGGGAGAATCCCTGGAAGCTCCCAGGTCAGCTAGCCTGTGTACACAGACAAGAAAGGGACCCTGACTCAAGTAAGATAGAGAGCAAAAACAGACACTAAATTGTCTTCTGACCTCCAAGCACTGGGGCACCTGCGCACCTAATCTCTCACACATGAATGTATGGACACGCATAAACACATGGACATGTACAACACACACACACACACACACACACATACACACACGAAAAATATTAAGAGAACATTTCAACTTTGGTTTGGTTGTTTTCAACTACTTTACAAAGGAATCTAAAAAGCTTGTAAAATGAAATTTTTGTATGTCATCTGGTTAATCCAAGATTGCTTTCATATTTAATTTCATTACATTGTGTGTGTGTGTATGGTTTGTTGTTTTGTGGGCTGTTTCTTCTAAATAACACAGTCATTCTCTATGGAGTTTCCAGAACAGCCAATAAACCACAGGAAGACAGTTCTTTAGGCCTCTGCTTGAAACCAACAGCTATATTATAACCGTTGGTCTTCAGTAAGGGCCATAATTTCACTACTTTTTTTTTTTTTTTTGGTCTTTTTGAGATAGCCCTATAACCCCAGCTGGCCTAGAACTTGCTATGTAAACCAGGCTGGCCTCTATCTCACAAAGATCCACCTACCTCTGCCTCCTGAGTGCTGGGACTAAAAGCTGGTACTAAAAGCATGCATGATCACACCTGGCTTTTTTTTTTTTTTTTTTTTTTTTGGTGGGGGTGGGTGGGTGGTATGGATTCTTGCTGTGTAGTCTAGCATGAATCATGATCTTCCTGTCTTAGCCTCCCAAGTGCTGGGATTACAGGCATATTCTCTAAACTGATAATGACATCATTAAAACTTTCAGCCATGGACTGGAAAGATGGCTCAACAGTTATGGGCACTTACTGCTCTTGCAGAGGACCTGGGTTCAGTTCCCAGCTCCCACATAGCTCACAACTGTCTATAACTCCAGTTTCAGAGAATCTGACACCCTCCACAGGCAACAGGCACATGGTACACATACATGTAGGCAAAATATTCATATATATAAAATAAAAATAAATTTAAAAACTTTTAGTTACATTCCAGAAAACCTTACTGAGTAGATTCTCTGTTTGTTATAAAACTAATCTGAAAAAGAAAGCCGAAATTCCTATTTAATATGGTGACAGGCATTTATGGTTCTTTTTAGAAAGACAGGTATCTTCTAAAGGCAGTCTATAAAACTGTATGTCATCTGCTTGTGAGACGCCAATGTATACACAACATAATTAAGAGATACTTTGTAGGCTGAAAATGAATTAGCTTTACCACTGATAGAAAAAAAGTCATACCTACCACAATGTATGTGATAGCCATGAAATCATTCCTTCCACATTTCATCCCTAACCACCTCCCTTAACATGCAAAAACCCATATCCCCATCTCAAGATTACTTTCAGCTGCAGTTGCCTGATCAGCTTCAGTCTGTTCATTTTCTGCACTGGAAATATCAGATCCATTTTCAGGTTCTGTGTCATCTTGGAGGCTTTTATCCACATCATTTGTATGGGGATCAAGGTCCCCTTCATGTTCTTGGGATATGTGATCAACAGTCTGAGGTGGTATATATCTAAGATGGGGCGATTCAGACTCATGATGGCTTACTGGAGACTGTAACAGATGATGATGTTGCCGATGTCTTTCTTTCTCCATTTGTTTGGCTTCCTGTAACTGGAAAGAAACAAAATGACTTTCAACATTAGTGAAATAAGTAGCTCAAAATCCACCAAGCTACAATCCTTTAAGGTACAATTTTTTCTCTGGGCAACAAAGAACATAAAATATACTGAAGGGAACAATGTTACTCCATAGGTGGGGCTGGAAGTTGGTGCATGAGAACAGAGGAGACTCACTAGTATAACCTTTTGATTATATTTGGTGTTTGTTATTTTTGTTTGTGTGTATGTGTATCTGTAAGTGAAGGACATATGAGTGCAGTGCCTGTGGAGGCCAGAGGAGGGTATCAGATCACTTGGAGCTGGAGTTATAATGGTTATAATAATGGTAGACTACATGGTGTAGGGATTAGAAAATGACCAAATGGGAAACAAAGAGTAGAAAGGAACCGTTTAGTATACCCTTTTGTAACATGTTCTTACACTGTCATGTCCAACATCTTTTAATTAAAAAAAATATTAAAATTATATTTAGTAAGGAAAACTGTGCCCAGTCATCTAGTAAAATTTGTATCTGCCAATGTATTTTAGAAGACTTCTCAGTTTTGTGTAAATAATACTATCTATAAAACTGGATCACTTAACAAGATGCTAAAAAAATCATCAAGCAGGATCACAAGATTTCATTTCTCAGTACTTGATTGCTCTTTACACATCTTTCAGTCCTAATGACCTGATATGAATGAGTCTCACAGGATTATTTTTCACAAAGATAAATATTTTACAATATTAAATATGAACAAGTCCTCTCCAGTAATGTTCCAAACTATAAAAATTATATGAATTTATAAAAATAATTTGAATTGAATTATTTGCAGCATGACTTAGCTGAGCAAACAATCACAGACAAGCAGTGTCAAGCTCTAGCTCTCTTCGCCTATTCTAAAGTTGTAGGAACTCTAGCAATATCTGAAAAAAAAGAGAATTCGCCACACTGGCACTACTGATATTTGGATTGGTTGTGGGGAAGCCTACTCTGAGCACTGTAGGCTAATGAGCAGAGTCCTAGGACTCTATATACAATGTACTAGTACCACACTTCCTTCAACTAGTAATAATCAAAAATGTGATTTGTGTTCTCTAAATCACCTACCACTGAGAACAATTTTCTAGTGGGAAGAAATTTGCATTTTCTCCTTTAAAATAATTTTAAAAATGAACTTTTTATAATAAACCCTAAGAAGATTCTTCAGGGAAGGGAAAATTAAATTTACCAGGAGTATATATAAAATGAGACTTAGCTTACAGATTTTTCATCTGATGTGGAAGTCAAATCATGTTTCACCTCACCCCTTATTTTTCTATTTCCTTTCCCCATTTTTACTAAGTTATCTGTAACACAGAAAATCTTTCATGACTTGAAACATACACATTTACCACATTTCAACTATGTATTTGGTTGTATGTATTGGCTTAATGTTCATCTCTCTACTTAGCTCCAGTTTGTAAAATCTCTCAAACTGATCAGTCAGTTCTGCTCATCACTACGTACATGAGGTCTAACACTGTGCTAGGAGCATGCAAGAAATTTAATAAAAAGTTGTTAAACCAATAAAACACATTTCTGTCATTAAAAATAAGAAAGTTAGGTGGATATGGTAGTGCACACCTATAATCCCAGCATTTGGAAGTCTGAAGCAGGAAGATTTCAAGTTTGAGGCCAGTCTGGTTACATAGGGGAGCCCTGTCTTAGAAAATGAAACAAAAAAAGTGATAAAATTATTTGTACTCACAACCTGAAAACCCAGCAAAACCACTGTTGTTGTGGAATAGCAGGTATAACCTAATGTCAATACAAAGGAGTATGACTGAGTTGACTATGGTATACCTATAAAAAAGAACTCCAAGAACTGATGTTGGAATGTGCTTTCTAGGATACACTGCTAGGTGAAGGAGTAAAGCATATAAAATGGTATCTAAATCAAGTATGGTAGACAGCCTTTGTTATGGTCACTAATGTCATGGATTCTTGATCCACTTGATTTTCCCTCTCATGTAAAGTAATATTCTTCCACAGTGAACTAGGCAGGGTCAGTGTGGCCACTTCTGAAGATAAGGCAGAATGATAGCTCTGTCCTGTCACTCACTCTTACTTGGATCCTTCAATCTGGGGGAAGTTTCTTCCCAAGCAGAGTAGCTCTTTGAGGAACTACTAGCTAAGGAACTCAGGTCTCTACCCAATACACTGTGAAGAACTGAGGCCTTTTCTGAACAGCCATATAAGTAATTGTAGAAGCATCTTCTTTAGCCCAGTAAAGTCTTTAAATGACCACAGCCCTAGCTGATACTGACCCATGTAGCCAACTACAATCTCATGTGAAACCCAATCCAGAACCACTCAGTTAAGCTGCTCAGGAACTCAGAAACTGTGAGAAATGTTTGTTGTTTAAAGCAGCTAAAATCTGAAGTGATTATATAGTGACAGATAATACAGCATGCTGTTTGTAAGAAAGTAGTGACATATGAAGTCATGCTATACACGTATTTGCACTAGAAATACAGGAAGGATAAACTAGAAACTAAGGAGATTATCTACATTTAAGAGGGGGAAAGAAGGGCAGAGAAAGGCTGTAGGAATTACAAAGGTACTTCTCTGTATAGATCTTCTGAAATAAATACATAATTAAAAATAACCAAGATGGGAGAGGCAATGGAAATGAAAGAGTAGTGGGTGCTACGTGGAACCTGCTAGAGCCAGAGGGATCTGAGAATGTCACCTTTCAACTCAGTGCAGCTATGCCAGCAATTCACTTAACTCACTCCACAAATTAGCACTGCTCTCAATCTTGATTGGAAAAGCTTCTTTTTGCAGTGAGCATTGTTTACGTGCACTCATAACTCATCAAAGAGCTGAGAATAAATAACTGTTGAGTGCTCAGACCTTATACCAACCCCTCCCATTCAGGGTTCAGAATAGTAGGGGAGGAGTGTTAAGAAATGAAGAACAGGGAAGAGCACTGTGAAATGCTGTCTTCTGGACAGACTTAGCCACTGCACTCATAAATTCACTGCAGCTGTGGTTACCTGGACAAGACCAAGCCAGCACATTCCAGCACTGGTTGGGGAGGCCACTCATGAGGTTCCACATCTAGCTAAAGACCTATTATTGGCAGGTGATGGCCGCTAGGGAAGGCTAAGGCATTGTCACAGACTGAAAGTATGAAAACCTAATTGAATACAATGTGGGGGTCCTTGGTTAGATACTGAAACGCATATTGGACATTGTTGCAGAAAATTGAAATTCAAGTAAGGTCTATAGTTGTATACCAGTGTTAATAATTCTGCTTTTGATGTATAATATGGTTACACTGGTATTAAGAAAAGCAAGGTTAGGCTGGAAGATGGCACAGTAGGTAAAGTGCTTTCTGTTGTACAAGCATGAGGAGCCTCAGAAATTACATAAATTACATAAAAGGTGCAGTGGCATGTGTCTATAACTCAAGTGGTTGGAAGGAAAGACAAGTGGACCCATGGGGCTGACTGGCCAGCTAGTCTAGTCAGAACAGCAAGCTCCAGGTTTAGTGAGACACTGTCTCAAAGGAAAAAAAAAAACAAAAAAAAAAAAAAAAAAAACAAAGAAAAAGGTGGAGAACAACAGAGGATTCTCAATGTCAAGAACCTCTGGCCTCCACATGTACACACAAGAGAGAAAGAAACAGCAAATACACATGCGTATAACACACATATATCCACACATCTCTACAAATAGGTTTTAAAAACAGAAAAGGTCCAAGCGTAGGAAATAAATTGCTATAGTATTTTTGCAATCTTTCTGTAAGTTTAAAATTAGCTCAAAATAAAAAGAAAATTTAATTATAAAGACTTAGAAAATAAAACACAAATCAAAACAAGCACAACAAATAAACAACCAAGTTAAGTCTGGTTCTAAGTTTCCTACCAACCAACCTGAAGCAGTTTTAGGATATGGGATATCAGCCCTTTCATGGATGGAAGAAAAAAAAATCCTTTATCAGTATAAAGCTGTACTTTCCTTTTTAAGGTTTAATGATAATTTAATACTACAACAGATCAATTAGGTAGTTTTATGTCTACAATACACTTCACTAAGTCTAAGTCTGGTAATTCACAAACATTTCCAAGAGGAAGATGGTAATCTTTCGTATTCTACTTGTGAATTTAAGCTTTTGGGCCAGGTGCGGTGGCATATGCCTTTAATCCCAGCACTAGAGAGGAAAACATTTTGTTTAAAGTCAAGCGAATAAGTAACCTCAAAATAAAACAAAAGATAAGAATCTCCAGTTAGGAGAACTGTAAATGAAAGACAGTTTACAGAAACACAGATTTCAGTACAATTACTGTAAACCCCTTTCCACAGCTGATACCTGTAATGTTGTATAAAACCTCTCTTTTTAATACTTACTGCTTGGTTTTCCATTCGTGCAAAGATAACATTTAACATCTGAGTAAGAGTAGCTTTGGCTGTTGTCTGATTGATGAGATTTTTGCTTGCTAGATAGATATTGTAACATGTTCTCACAGCTTGCAGTACAGTTCCTTCATGAATTTCTATGTGTTGTGATGTTACTGCAGTAAGTAAAGCCTTTAAAAAGAAAACAAAAGACAAAGAAATTTTCTGCATCCAGAGTTTCTGCACCAAAATATCTTTCTTTCATTTTAGAATTAAAACTTTCAAAAACAATTACTACTTTAGATAGGAGTATGTACAGAATTTCTACCTGTCTTGAACATCTCACCAGCTATTAAAATACCTAATATTCTCTCCATTCTGACAGTAGTTTCTCCATAATCCTCTGAACTCCAGAACATCACTTAGCTAAGTGTCATTATAAACATTAATTTAGTTTATTAAGAAGCACAGCATCTATACCTCATCACCTTTGAGCATAGATATGCCTCATAACTCTTTTTAATTAGACTGTCAATTTTGGAGGACTCTGTGGTCCTATTTACCTCCAAATTTTTCTGAGACCTTTTCTTAATGACTGAATGCAATAATTGCATTGTTATTGTCAAAGACGTCTATACATTTTTAGAATGAAGTACTTAAGATAACCCTGAAGTGAATTATCCTATAAAATGAGCAGCTTATTTATGTGAATTCTCACACATTAGGTTATTTGGAATTTTTCAAGTGTAAGAACTGCTCTTTTGTACTCTTTATGCTGTACAATATTAAGTAGAGTTAGCATTAATGGATGTACATCCTGATTAAATCCTAAATGCCATGAAACTGCAAGTGACAGGCTAAAACAATTAGATGGGGATTTTTTTATTGTTGTTATTTTTAAAAAGATAGTACATGACTTATGAAACAAGGACACCTAAAATAGAAGGGCTCAGAATATCTATATTCACAAATAAACCTTTAATATATGTAAATAATTTCAAAAGTACTAAAGTACATGAAGACTGTACACACACACACACACACACACACACACACACAATCACTACCATAGTAATATTAAGAACTATATTCATAACAGGCTGAAAATGTAACTAGATTTTCTCTAAAGTTCAACCATTCAGATTCTTTATAATACAAACATGGAACACAGCTTTTGTAAGCAGACTCAGATGAACAGGTACAAGAGAATCATGAGAGCTAGTGGACAAATAGTCCACTTCGTGATACGTGGGCTAAGAGGGCAGGCTTCGTGGGGGTCTAACAATATACAAGAAATGAGTGAAATCACAGTTTTACGAATCATTCTAAAACATAAAAGAATATGTATAAAAAGCATGTTACATATGGAAAGACTCTGGAAGACCCAAGGGACCTGATTCTTAATTGGGATGGTCAAAAGAAAAGGTACAGGAATGTAGTTTTCTTCTACTGAACTCTTGGCATCCAACAATAAATACTCTCATGTGGGACCTAAAATGATTTCAAATAGCCCCCATCACAGCTAGAATGCACATAAAATGACCTTTTCTAAAATTTTCAAGGTGAAAGTCTTAATATACACTATGACTAACAAATCTATTTTATATAATTAATTACCTTTATTATCTGCAACTGAACTCCTTCATCTGTTTGAGGACCTTGGAAGCAGCCACATATTGTTTCAATAATTCTATCAATTAATTTTTTGCCTGGTGTTGTACTATCTGGAGCATTGCCAGTCAAGTGCCCATAAGCAATAAGTTTCTGAAACAAATAAAGCACCCAATCAAGCTAACTAATATATAAACTAATATA
>NW_008356952.1:863762-889487 GCF_000622305.1 Nannospalax galili
AAGACTCTATCAATATTATTCTGTAGAGTTTACTAACTGTAAAATTGAGAAATTATGTATAGCTACAATAATCACAAAACCAGAACAATCACAGTAAAACTATAGGAAATGCTTTCATAAAGTCAGGTCTTGAGAACGTTTCTGTGGTAAATTAGAACTTTTTACTGCTTTCTATCTAAATAAGGTTTTATTGATAGTGTTTCTGTAGAAACTAACACTTTCAAATTACACCAAATCTCTTTCCAAATTTGATCAATTTCCAGAAAACTGAGTTTCTAAACATTAGCTGCAATAAATCACAGAATTATTCATTCACTGTTATTATCATAGCTAGGAAAGAGAGCATTAGATGTTAATAATACTGGTTTTCCAGAGAAAGCAAGGTGAGAAATCAAATGAACTTATCTTTAACCTATCTTAAGGGAAAATCATCTCTTCCTGACTACTCAGTGGTTAACTAAAAATATATAATCTCCCAACAGTAACAACGCCTGAAAAAAAAAGTCAATCTTGAAGTTTGTCTTAGAAAATATCTAAGATACTGTGTATCTGTGTGTGTATAAAATGGTGAAACCACTCATGAATATTTGATATAAATGAATGTCACAGGTATGTAAAAATTAAGACGCCAAATAGCGTCATTATTAAATTGTTGCTGTATATAAAATAGGAGGGGCTCAGTAAAATAATTTCCAAACGATGATTTACATAAAGTTGGCAAGAGGTTGGAGTACTATGGCTCTAGCCAGGCACAATGGTGAATGTCTGTAGGCCGAGCTACCTAGAGGCTGAGGCAGAATGATAGCTTGAAACCAGGAGTTCAAGACCTATCATACCAAGATGGGCAACATATCAAGAGCCCATCTCAAAAACTAAAAACACATAAAAGTACCATTTCACAGATGAAATGAGCAAATAAACATTTTATTATTAACAACTTAGACTTTGCATTTTGCTAATGATTTTTATTAACATTGAACAAGAAACACCATTTTTGCAACTACTGTGTATCTTGGATATAAATAGCTATTTTGCTTCTTAATTCAAGAAAAAATGTGTGAATTATCAATTATAAGTAGTGTTTTAGAAATACACTGAAAATAGATAGCTTTTAGATGCCATTTTATACACACCTGCAAACAATCTAGAGATGTACTAACTATGCGGGGACATTTGGACTGGCACGCCAACTCAAAGGGTAAGAAGTACTTGTCTGCTTCAATAAAATTTGTCTTTGATTTCACAGGTGGAAGGGTGCTTGATCCAGCTTTTGTTTCTCCATGAGGAGGACTAAATAAAAAAGAAGAGTCCAATTAGAGTCTCAATATCTATCTTCTGATGACAAACACACAAAAAAATTTGAGTTCTAAAGGGATCTTGCTAAACCATTCTTCCATCTTTCCATATTTCAAAAAGAAACAAGCCTAGAGAAGTCAATGATCTGCCACATGGCCAAAAAGTGGTGATCACAGCTATTATTAAATGCAAAATGGAATTTTTGTCTTTTTTCAAAGATCTCAAGATCTTCTATATAAGTATTTCGCTGACACCTAAACACGATATCATGATACTTTAAAAAGCCATGGGCCTTCTACATGCTTTTAAAGCACACTTTTGAATTCTTTCCATTCTGTTTCAAAGAAACTAACGTGGTAAAAGGAAACCTGTAATTCTTCTAAATGTAGATCAAACTCTTCAAGAAAAGAAGTATAGCTCATGGTACTTCAGAAACATCTCATTTATATGAGGTTGCTTTATAAATATGGCACAGAATTGTTTCTTAAGCACTATTTTTAATTTCAATGATCATATACAGAAAATCTGTCATGCTAAAAATAATGATTGTATTGCTATTTTGGCTAATACTGACAAGTTTGCAAATTATTTTTATTAAAGAAATCGCACAAACCTTTGTTTCTCAGTTTCAACTTTTATTTCCTCTGATGGGGGCAAAAAAAGAGAAGCACACATTAGAACACTTGAAAACAGATCATTAAGTAATTTGATTACAATCTTTATAAGCTCATTTGAACTTTTAAAAAAGTTGGGGAGAGTGTAAATTTCAAAGAAAAATTAGTGCTAATTTTTTTTTGCCTAAGTATACAATTAGAGATCACAGAAAGAATACACATTAGCGACCATAGATTTTTTAATTTCTAAAGCGTTTTTCTTTTTGTCAAGTAACTACGTTAACCAGAAGTCTTAGGAACAAATATTATAGCCACAATATACAGGGCACATGCTGGGTGTGTGTGTGGGACTGGGGTACACACATTAATGTACCACTCTGTGCATCTCAGGAGGATTATCAGACCAGAACTGTAACTTCTTGAAGATGATTATATGCATTGCTATTAATTAATTTTTCTAGTTAGAACTATACAAAGCACCATAAAATAAGCATGCCCATTTTTCTTAGGTAATATTTTAATTTAACATACAAAGAAATGGGCTTCATTATGGTATTTTCACATTATTTTTTTCTTATTTGTCTCCCTCCCTCATTACCCTCCTGTCCCCACCACGCTGGCCCAGCTCCTATAGAAAAGCACCCCTCCTGTCTTCATACCACATGCATGTATTCCATTATTCTTTTTTTTCTTCCTCCTCCTCTCCCTTCTCCTTTACAATTCTTTCTCTTTCATGGTGCCCCTTTCTAGTTCCATGATCTACACACACACACACACACACACACACACACACACACACACACAAACGCACCCTTTAGGTAACTCCTCATCCATGCTCCTGTAAGTAACCCCAATTAAACTAGTTGCTTCACAAAGCTTGACTTGGATGGAATCATTTATTTGATCCATCACTGGTGCCCTAAAGGGGAGAGTAGATGTTCACATCTCTCTCCATGAAAATTTAATGCATTATCTTTAAATTTAAAAAATGCCATTTATTGAATACTTTCTATTACCAGACACTATATTCAGTATAGCTTTCTCAAGCCACCTTGCCATAATATTTATTTACAAAATGTATACAATTTATTCATTGCCTACTTTGTGCCAGGCATTTGATATTCAGTGTTCCAGTCTAGTTCTCTGTGGGACAAAGTCTTTTCATTTTTTAAAATATTTTATTATTTTTTATTTTATGTGTATTCATGTATATTGCCTGAATGTAGGTAAGTGCACCTGTGTCGTGCAATGCCCGCAGAGGTCAGAAGAGGCTGTCAGATACCCTGGGAGGAGTTACGGACAGTTGTTAGCTGCCATGAGGGTGTTGGGATTCAAACCCACATCTTCTGCAAAAACAACCAGTGTTCTTAACTGCTGAGCCATCTCTCCAGCCCCAAGTCTTTTCATTTTTTATCAGCAGTGGGAATAAAGGAGGAGTGATGTAAAAATATTACTTGCAGTTATTTAAAAATACCAGTTAATAAAGGTTCACAATTCCTAAGAGAAATAAGATAGGCACAAAAAGACAAATATCTGATCTCAGGGCACATGGAATCTGAAAAAGTCAAGTTCATAGAAACAAGGGTAGAATGGTGGTACCAGAGCCTAGAAGGAGAAGGTAATAAAAAAGGTACAAAGTTTTAGTTAGATGAGAGGAATAAGCTTTAACAATCTTTTGTAAATAGTAAGAATGTCTTTATTCCTTTTCTGCATTCCCAGCACCTAGAACATAGGTCACAAAATAGGTGGACATTTAACAAATGTTACCATGTTACAAAAAATTATGAGATAAAATTAAAATTTCCTCATTTTACTTTGCTATTTCCTTCCTTTTTCTCATCTCATCTTTATAGTTCTTTTTTAAAATAGATTTTTATTATTTTTAATTATGTGTACATGTGTGCCTGTGTATATATGTGTGTCTATGTGTGTATATGTGCATATGACTGCAGGTATTCATGGAGGCCAGAGGTATCAGATTTGCTTGGAGTTGGAGTCTGAGGTAGTTGTGAGCAGCCAGATGTGGGTGCTGGGAACTGAACTCAAGTCCTTTGGAAGAGAAGTATCAGTACTGTGCTCTTAACTACTGAGCCATCTCTCAAACCCCACTACTTATAGTTCTTACATGTAACATAGGAGCAGAAACTAATGCTGAGTACTTCTGAAGCCCCTGTTTTTAATTTATCCAGATCTTAACCACTTAAACTCATGAGATCAGTTTAACCGGTTAGAAGGACAAGCTATGAAAACTAGGTGATTTGGAGGCGGGAGGAACGCAACAAACATTTCTGGAAGGCGATTAACTAGCCCTCTTCAAACAAAATAAAATGATCTCAACTTTTCAATTTTTTTCCCCCTGCGAACTAAAAGAAAAAATCTTTTATTTTAGATCCCAGAATATATTCTCATTTTGTGCTCCATTACAAACTAGAATGCTAACGACAATTAACAGTGCTTTGTACCTACAACCACAAAATGTATTACACACAGACCTATAGATTTTAAAGCTGAGCAAAACCAAAATAAGATAGAAATCATGTCAAAACATTAAATTTCAGGGAAGTAAAGACAAGGGGGAAAAAAGCAAAATCAGGAACAAAGAACTGAAATACTATGTGCAGAGAAACTGATTTGAACAGCAGAGAACTTCTCATAAAACACATAAAAGCTAACATTTGGGGGCAATGGCACATTTCCAGATATATATTTTCAATGAAAAAAAGAATCCTAAAATCAAGATCTTGTAAGATGAAAGATAATGGAAGAAAAATCACCATCTTAGCTACCTTAAAAGGACTGCAAATGTCTTCAAACAACAGATACTGTATAGCAAAGCTCAAAAGAATGGAAAATGCAAAAATGAGAGAAAATATAACAGCCTTCACCTCTTGAGTTTTATAAATACATTATATAGTTGAAGTAAAAAATGAAATATTGTCACTTATAGTTTTATTGTCACAAATAAAATTTAAGATTTTCATAACAGCAGGAAAAGGGTAAAAACAGAGAGGGGCACAGTGAAAAACAAAAGTAAAATGGCAGACTCGAACCATAATACTATCAATATTACATTAAAAATAAAAACCCCGGGGCTGGAGAGAGCCCAGAGAGTAGGCTGTTTGCTGTGAAGGGCCTGACCATGTGGGTTTTGGGAGGAATGTGGAAGACTTGGAAGTTTGGGCTAGAAAAGTGGTTGAATGCTGTAAGGGGAGCTTTAAGAGGCCATTCTAGAAGGAGTCTGGAAGAAAGTGCTGAGAACAGTGTAGTTCCAGAGGGGAATAAGGACTTAAACAATAACTGAGCTATTTCGGCAAAGAGTCTTGCTGGAGTCTGCCCACAGCCCAAAAGTTTGCCTGAGGATAAGCTGAAAAGTAATGGATTAACTTTTTGTTGGAGGAAATTTCAAAATAGTTTAATGTAGAAATTGTGGTGGGGCATTAATGTTGAATATTATGCAGATTTATAGCAAAGAAGAGCAAATGGGCAGAAAGAACTATAGAATGTACAGTTTTGACTGAAAAAGAGAACTAGGAAGTTAATGCTGGAGCCAAGGCAGTATGCTGAAAGAGAGGCTCCCTTTGATAAGGAGATTAAAGGGAGGCCTAGAGATTTGCATAGAAACAATGGAAAGAGTGCCTCCAGGGCAAGACCACACACCAGCTAGCCTCCAATTTGTGAAAGTAAAATGTGGGAGGGATTTTCTACTCCTAGGAAACCACAGCAAGGGAAAGTGGCAGTGTTGTTTACATGGTATATTACATGGTGCAGGCTTTAAAGGCATGAAAGATGCAAGAGTAAAGGGGTCATCCATTCTTTCTCCACAGTTTCAGAGAGCCAGGGAGGCCAGGCAGTGTGTAGCAGAGGTGTCCCTGAATAAAGAAGGCCCTGGCAGTCCAAGAGGCACTGATAGGCCATTGCATGAAGCCATTAAGTTCACAAAGCCTGGTTGATAGTAAAGACCCCAAGAAGACATTAGAGATGCTAAACCCATAAGACATCTGCCAAGCAAAGGTGCATACAGGGAGCAGTTCCAGTCCAAGAGACAGATAAATAATGCACACAAGTAAGATCCCAGAAGTCAGACACGGAGCAACTGGATTTGGTGTTTGCCCTGCTGGCTTTTGGTCTTATTTTGGTCCAGTGTTTCCCCAGTATGTCCCCATTTTGGAATGAAAATGTGTATTTGGTTCCACTGTATGTTGGAAATATGTAATTTGTCTTGATTTTACAGGGGCTTACAGTTAAGGGATTGCCTTGAGTTTCAGAAGAGACTTTGGACTCTGGACTTTTGAATAGTATTGAGACTGGTAAAGACTATGGGGACTCTTGAAGGTGGACTAAATGCATTTTGCATTTTATATGGTCATGAGGCTATGGTGTCAGGGAGTGGAATGTGGTGGCTTGAATGAAAGTAAATCTCATAATTTGAAAGAGAATATCCCCTAGAGGCTCCAAGTATTTGGACATTTTGTCCCCACTTGGCAGCACTGTTTGGGGCAGCTTTAGAAGGTGTCCCCGTGATGGAGGAATCATGTCACTGGAGGCGGCTTTGAGAGTTCTTAAGGGTTGCCAGATTTCCATTAGCTCTCTGCTTCCTGTGTCTGCTTGATGATGTGAGCACTTAAGATTTACGCTCAGCCACCTGTGCCGCCATGCCTCCCCGCCATAATGGACTTTTGTTCCTTTAGAACTGTAAGCTAAATAAACTCTTCTATAAGTAGCCGTGGTCATATCTTATCACAGCAACAGAAAAGTAACTAAGACAACATCTATATGAGAGAAATGACAACTTACATTTACATAAAAATCAATGTGTATAGCCACTCTAATCATATACCCCAAATCTGAAAACAACTCAAATGCCCTTCATTGTGATGTATAATGTAGAGTATATATAAGAGAATATTACTTAGCAATAAGAAAGAACAGCGTTCTAATATACGCAATAGCTTGGATGATTCCCAAGAGCATGAGTAGAAGCCAGTTTCAAATGTTTACACAGTACATGATTCCAAAACTATAGAGTCAGAACACATCAGTAACTGCAGTGCTTAGGTATATAAGGTGGGGTGTGACTATAAAGAGACAGCACAAATGATGTTTTGTTTTTTAGTGTGTGATAGTAAACAAGTGCTCTACCACTGAGCTACATTCTCAGCTCAAGGCAACTTTTCTGAGTGTTGAAACCGAACTCTAGCTATGGTAAAGGTTACATAAACCCTTATGTATATAAAAATTCATGGAATTGAATCAAAATTCATGAAATAGAATGGAAAACAAAGTCAATTTTATATATACATGGCTCAGCAGTTAAGAACACTGAATGTTCTTGCAGAAGACCCAGGACCCACATGGCAGCTAACAACTGTCCATAATTCCAGTTCCAGGGGATCCGACCCCCTCTTCTGACCTGTGAGCATTGCATGACACGGGTACACTTACATACATGCAGACAATACACACATACATATAAAATAATAATAAATAAATAATTTAAAAAATTAAAAAGCTCTGGGTGTGGTGGCACACGCCTTTAATCCCAGCACTCGGGAGGCAGAAGTAGCAGATCTCTGTAAGTTCAAGGCCAGTCTAGTCTACATAGTGAGCTCCAGGACAGCTGGGGCTACAGGGAGGCCCTGTCTCAAAAACACCAAAAAAGAGGGGGGGGGGGGGGGTGCTGGAGAGATGGCTCAGCAGTTAAGAACACTGGTTGTTCTTGCAGAAACCCAGGTTCGAATCCCAGTACCCATATGACAGCTAATAACTGTCTGTAACTCCAGTCCCAGGGGATCTAACAGCCTCTTCTGACCTCCTCGGGCATTGCTGGACACGACACGGGTGCACTTACCTACGTGCAGGCAATACACGCATACACATAAAAAAAAAAGAGAAATAAAAATTTTTTAAAAATCACTTCAGAGGTTCATGGAGTCCTAGGATGAAATACAAAATGTCGGCTGATGAGATGGTTCAGAAGGTAAAGGCAGTTGCTGCCAAGCCTGATCTAAGTTCAGTTCCCAGGACAAACATGGTGAAAGGTGAGAACTGACTCCTGGAAGTTGTGCACGTGTGCACACACAGTCACACACATTATGATATATGTCTGCCTTTTCCCCAAAATAAATGTATTTATTTATTTTATGTATATGAATATTATGCCTACATGTGTGTAAGTGCACCTGTGTCATGCAGTGCCTGAGGAGGAAAGATCCCCTGGAACTGGAGTTATGGGTGGTTGTTTGCCACTATGTGGGTTCTGGGATTTGAACCTGAGTCTTCTTCAAGAATAGCCAGTGCTCTTAACCCGTGAGCCATCTCTTCAGCCCCTATTTGTTTATTTTTATGGCTCTTTGCACATCTCTAATGTCCCTAATATTTCTGCAACACTTGACACTGTTACCTAAAGTTCTCCTTGAGCAGATCTTCTTTCCTATGTTCTGGGGTACCAGATTGTAAGTGATCAGAGATGTTTTATTCTCTGCAACACTTCACAGGATCAGTGTCTGTTTAAGTGAGTGGATTATCGACTATATGAGTGAATAAATGGCCCTCATCCTGACCACCACATTGTCATTCCAGAGACTGTTCATTTTGAACCTACTGAAATTATTGGATATAAAAATTTGTTTGTGGATTTAAGTATGCTTGTGTATGTGTATATTTATGTGTGTGTTAGAACTCATTTTTCTACCTATCACTGTCCATATAACTATATTTCAATGTAGGTCTCCCAACAAATATTTTCAAACATTAATTATATATATCCACCTATTAGAGTGATGGATGTCTTTCTTCATTTAGATTTTAAGTAATTTGAAAAATATGTCCCCAGATCATCTTTCTTTTTACTACTTATTAGGAACTAATGTAGAGATTATCAGTAAGTTTAGTTGATTAAAAACTTCTAGGCAGGGGCTGGAGAGATGGCTCAACAGTTAAGAACACTGGTTGTTCTTGCAGAAGACCCGGGTTTGAATCCCAGAACCCACGTGGCATCTAACAACTGTGAGTAACTCCAGTCCCAGGGGATCTGACAGCCTCTTCTGACCTCTGCAGGCATTGGATGATACAAGTGCACTCACCTACATGCAGGCATAACACTCATACACATAAAATAAAAATAATAAATATTAAAAAAGAATTTCTATTCAAATAGCATCTTCTGGTTATTATAATTATAGCACTTCTCACATTATATTGAACTTATATGTTCATCTCTATCAATTTCCTTTATAGTAAAACCCACATTTTATATATTGTAGGTGGGGGAAGCATGCTGGGGACCATACCCAGGGCCTTGCCCATACTAGGTAAATGCTCTTCCACTGAGCTACATCCGAATTTCTATTCAAATAGCATCTTCTGGTTATTATAATTATAGCACTTCTCACATTATATTGAACTTATATGTTCATCTCTATCAATTTCCTTTATAGTAAAACCCACATTTTATATATTGTAGGTGGGGGAAGCATGCTGGGGACCATACCCAGGGCCTTGCCCATACTAGGTAAATGCTCTTCCACTGAGCTACATCCTAGTCCCATGTTTTATACCTCTATATTCCTCAGAATTAACACAAAATCTTTAACATGTGGGTACTCTATTTTTATTTTTATTTATATGTATGGGTGTATTGCCTGCAAGTATGTAAGTGAACCTGTGTTGTGCAATGCCCACAGAGGTCAGAAGAGGGCTGACCTGGAACTGGACTTATGGACGGTTGTTAGCTGCCATGTGGGTGCTGGGATTTGAACCTGGGTCTTCTATAAGAGCAGCACTGCTCTTAATCACTGAGCCATCTCTCCAGCCCCCCTTAAATGTTTCTTAAAGAAAAGTTATGGAGAAAGCAAAATTTCCAAGTAACTTAATACAAATCTCCTTTCTCCAAAAGAACATAAAGTATCTTATCTGTATAGTGATAACTTCTAAATATCTATAACCCAGATTATTCTCCTAAGCTTTTGTCATAATCACTATCAACTACATATCTTTACTTACCTGTCCCACATGCATCTGAAACTCAAACTTAATAACCTATTTTCTTCAGCTCCTTTACCTCAAATGCTCTTATTTTCTTGAATTGTTTGTTGTTTTATTTTTTGAAATGGTCTCACTACATAGCCCAGGTTTGCCTTGAACTTGCAATCCTCCTGCCTCTGCCTCCCAAGTACTGGGATTACAGTCATGCATCACCAAACCCAATCTTTAATGCTCTTTTTGAATGAATGAATGAATGAATGAATGAATGAAGCCCCAAATTACTTCATTAGGAATCTCAGGGTCATCTTAAATACCTTTCTTTCCTTCACTGCTCAACACATTAAGTCCTATACATGTAGATCTAAACTTTCTATATTCAGTGCCTCAGGCTTAAACTTTTGTTTCTTCAAACCTGGACTATAGCAACAATATTACCATAATGGCCTCACTGCTTGAAGTTGTGAATTCCAACAACCTAATTTTATTTTTTTTGCTTAATTATTTTTGAATCTCTGTGTGATGTGTATATGTACTCATACATGCACATTAGGATAAGGAGGGCAAATGATAGACGTTTGCCTGCTCAAGAACAAGATATAATCACATTATACTAGAATGAACACAATATTTAGCTAATTGATTTCAAGAAAGCATTTATCAATATGAAATGTGAAAATAAGAACATTTACAACTCACTGTGTTGCTGTGATTCAAATGAGACATACAATAAAGTACTTGGTAAGTCGTAGGTCTTACATAATTGGGAAGAATTTGGTATCTAATTCTGGACAGGATGTAGATCCAAGAATTTGCGAGAGTAAGTCTACACCTAACAGTACTACTGGGCTTTCTACTGATATCACATAGCTTTATGCTCCCTCTCCTCCATTTCTAGTTCTTCTCTCTTATCCTTTTAGCTCCTCCTACTTCCCCTTCCACCTTCCTGGGAGAGAGTAATTGCTTGCCATAAATCTGTTCTACAAAACTGAATTTTCCTCCATTTCCACAATTTAGTTGTCACTTTGGAGGTCACATCAAGAGTGCTAACTACACACTGATATGCATTTCAAATTACCCTCTGATCATTTTTAAAATATCAATTGCTTTAAAATTTGTCTGTATGAAACAATAATATTTCCATTTATCAATATTGATAGATTTTTAAGAGTTTACAAAGGAATAGGAAAAATAAGGACTGAAAATCAGGAGAAGGAGATGAGCATAATAGAAATGGTTCCTGGGCTGGGGAGATGGCTCAGTGGGTAAAGCACTTGCCATTCAAGTGTGAATACCTGGGTTTGAATCCCAGAACCCAAGGTAAAGCCAGCAGTAGCAGCATGTGTCTGGAATCCCAGAGACAGGAGACTCCTCAGAAGTTCAAGAGTCAGTCAGCCTGGCATATACAGTGGAAAACAACAAGAGTCCCTGTCTTCAACAAGGTGGAAGGTGAGGAGAATACCAGACACTGTCCAGACACATACCATGGCACTGTGTGCACCCAAACTCATACACAGAACATGCATTCACACACACACACACACACACACACACACACCCACACACACCCACTCACACACACACAAAAAGTCCCAACACTTAAAGTCAGGTGGAGCTCTGTGAATTCAAGGCCAGCCTGGTCTATATAGTGAGTTCCAGGCCAGCTGGGGCTACAGGGAGACCCTGTCTCAAAAAGAACCCCCCCCAAAAAAAAGAAAAAAAAAGGAACTCATCATATAACTAATTTCAGCCCTTTTATCTCCTGGGAATGTATCAACAAACATAAGAATTTTTTACAGTTAGCATTCACTATAGAACTTCTATGTTCTAACAACTGTAAAATTTATCTTTGGACACTGCTTATACCTTACTTCTATTCTTCAGAAGATGCACATGATTTCATTCTTGTTTTTAAAAATAAAAGCCCATTATAACTGCATATAAGCTTTTGCTTGTTAATACATTAAGCACATTCTTGATTATCAGATAACTAACAAAAGAGATAGAAGCTTGAGATTTTAATAAAGTAACGGAAACAAAACAATCAACTTCTCATTTATAATACTTTTAATCTACTATATAACAATGAAAGAAAGATGCACTCAGTGTGCAAATATGATGTTAAAAGTAAGCATTGGTGAACTTAAAATTTTCAAGTTATTTGAAAAAAAAGTATAGCATGCAAAATTCTAAAAACTCAGGGACAATGAGGACTCATCCCTCTTATTAGACACTATGCTAACCAAAATTGAAAAATAACTAATGGAATCACGACATTTTAAAAAATTACTTAGTACTGCTATTAAAATGTCAATTCAGAGGGGAAAATGAACTTGTTACACACATACCTCATACTAAACTTGCTATGATAATGTTTGTTTCCTCATAGATTTAAACTTACTCCTTAGTATGATGGCTGTGACAGTTAATTTCAGTTATCAACTTGGCAGACTCTAGAAGCACTTGGGAAGGAAGTCTCAATGAGGGACTGTCTAGATCAGATAGGCCTCTGGGCATGTCTTTGGGAAATTATCTTGATCATGTTAACTGAGGTGCAAAAACCTGCCCACTGTGGATGGCATCATTGCCTGGGCAGGGGGAAAGTAAAGAAAGCCACCTAAACACTAGCATGCATGCATTACTGCTCTCTGCCTCTTGACTATGGATGCAAAGTCACCAACCATCTCAACCTCCTGCTACTTTGACATCTTTGCAATGATGAACTATAATCTGAAATCATGAAACCTTTCTCCTCTAGGTTGCTTTTATCTATTTTATTACAGCAACCAGAAAAGAAACTAAGACAACGGCATTAAGGTCAGTCCTTTGGTACGCAATAGTGGCATGACTGTTAGGGGTAACAAATTGCTTTTATATTGGATCTGAGGTCTGCCTGACACATGGAATTCATGCCTGGTACTTACTGTAAAACAGATCAAAAGCCTGTGGTTGGAAAGGTCAGCCTCTGATGGGGAAACTACTACTGTTATTTTGCTAAATGGACATGTTGTGTTCATCAAACTACTTTCTAAATATTTATGTTTATACCTATAGATTAGTGCTATGCTCTGCTTTTATCAGATAAACATTTTATTTTTTTTAAACTTATGAGTGTTCTCCCTGAATGTAGGTAGGTACACAGGGTCATGCAATGCCCACAGAAGCCAGAAGAGAGCATCAGATCCCCTGGAACTGGAGTTGTTAGCTGCCATGTGGGTGCTGAGAACCAAACCCAGTTCCTCTGAAAGAGCAGCCAGTGCGCTTAACCACCGAGCCATCTCTCCAGCACCAAGGGAAACATCTTTTTGAGGAGGGTAGCTGTGGTGTTTGAATGAGAATGTCCCCCATAGACTCCAATTGTTTGAACACCTCGTCCCCAGTTGGTGGCACTGTTTGGGGAGGGCCACAGAACCTATAGGAAGTGTGGCCAAGGTGGAGGAAGCAAGTCACTTGGGGGTGGACTTTGTGGGCACATGATCCCAATTCCAGAGTCTGTCTCTCTGCTTCCTGTGTCTGCTTTACAGATGTGAATGATCAGCTTTCTGCTCTGGCTGCCTCCTGCCATACCTTCCCATCTTGATGGACTCTGGCCCTCTGGAACCACAAGCCAAATAAACTCTTCCTTCTCTAAGTTGCCTTGATCATGGTGTCTATTCACAGAAAGAGAAAAATAACTAATATAACAGCAGTTACTGCAGAAAACTTTTAACTGGCCAACAAGCTGAGAATAAGGGATTGTTGAGTGCTCAGCATTAACTGGGGTATCTACATCACTCTCTTCAAGGCTCAGAGGGAAGTAAGAAGGGGGAAAAGAATGTAAGAGCTGGAAGAAGAAGAGTGTTGTGGAACACTGTATGATGGTCATGATATAGCTGTTGCACTCATGAGCTCACAACAGCATTGATTACTACTAAAAGATCCACAAAAGATTGGGTCTGCCAAAATTCCTCGTGGATAAGGAGGTACTCGTGTGGCCCCATCCCTCCCTGAGGAGCTACTGGCAGTTAATAGCTGCTGGGAGGAGTACACACATTTTTTTCAGTGATGTAGCTATTGGCAAGTTGCCCATACTTCTTGTAAATACATATGAGCAACTGTAAAATCATTGCGCCTCACAGACAGATGCAGAGACAGACAGACACAGACACAGGCACAGACACAGACACACACACATAGCATGAAAGCAGAAGGCAGACTTTTTGGCAAAAGGAAGGGGCTCAGGAGAAGTGTGAGGGGGGCAAGAAAGGATAATGGAGGTGTGTTAGTATGATCAAAATACACATCCACATATGAAATTGTAAGGAAAAAAAAAAGAGGGCCTTTTAAAGCGAGTAGGTCAAGAGGATGGAGCTGTCCTTATAAAAGAAGCCCAAGCCCAAGGGAACTAATTTACTTCTTCCATTACGTGCGAATACAAGCAGAAGGTGATATCTATCAGAAGTGAACCTTGTCTGGGCAGGGATCTCTGACATCCCAGCCTCCAGACTGTAAAAAGTAAACACTACTGCTAAGCCATCTAGTTCATGGCATTTTTTTTCATAGCACTCTGAACCCACTAACATATACTTTAATAAATCTCAAAGAAGAAAGCATGAAAAAGTACAAAAAGAAAATTTATGGAAAATAAAAGTATGTATAGCTATCAAAACTATAAGGAGTTTTTGTCTTTTTGCTTTTAGGAAAAAAAGAAAAACAAAATAATTAAAGACTTGGGGGGCTGGAGAGATGGCTCAGGGGTTAAGAGCACTGGCTGTTCTTGAAGAAGACCCAGTTTTGAATCCCAGCACCCACATGCCTCTTCTGGCTTCTGCATACACTGCATGATATGGGTGCACTTACACACATACAGGTATAACATTCATACACATAAAATAAAAATAAAGACATGTATCCAAACCAATAAATCTGGACCAGCAAGATGGATCTGTGGGTAGAGACCTGCTGTCAAGCCTGACAACCAGAGTTCAATCCCTAGAACCCACATGGTGGAAGGAAAGGACCAATTCTGGAAGCTGTTACCAGACTTCCACACAAGTGCCATGGTATGCGCCTCTCTCTCTCTCTCTCTCTCTCTCTCTCTCTCTCTCTCTCTCTCCTCCCCCCCAAATAAACTTTTCAAAATTCTAGGGCCAGGAATATAGCTCAATAGTAGATTGTGTACTACTGTGCATAAGGCCCGGGCTCTACCTCCAGCATCAAAATGTAAGAAAAAAATTTAAGGTCAGGCAGTACGCCTGTAATCTCAGCACTTGAATGGAGGAGGGTAAGGTAGAGTGGGGCAACAAGGCCAGGCTAGGCTACACTGAGATTCTGTCTCATAAATAACAAAACTAAATTCTAAAATACATATAAAGGTAAGATGATGTTTTACTTTATAAAAACCTACTTCTACCAGGCCTGGTGACACATATAATCCTAGCCCTTGGGAGGCTGAGGCAGATAACCAGTTCAAAGTCAGTCTAGTTTACCTGCTGAGAGACTGCCTGAAAATCAAAACTAAAAACTAAAAACAAAAAAAAAAAGAACTTATCTCTTCAAAGTTTCAGGTCATCGTGCTCTTACCCACCCCCTTTTGGTGAGTTTTTGTCAACTCAGCACAAACTTAGAGTCATCTGAGAGAAGGAAATCTCTGTTGAGGAATTGCTTCCATCAGGCTGGGGCCTGTGGGCATGTCTGTGGGACATTTTCTTGATTGCCCAGTCTACTGTGGGTGGTATCATCCTTGAGCTTGAGCTGTGTAGATGAGCAAGCCAGGCTGAAGCAAGCCAATAAGCAGCATTCTTCCATGGTCTCTGCTTCAGCTCCTGCCTGATTTCCCTCCAAGATGGACTGTGCCTTGGAAGTGTTAAGATGAAATAAGCCTCCCTAAGTGGCTTTTGGTTTATCACAGGCCCCTTCCCCCATATCAAATACCATCTCCAACCACTTTGTAGCTTGGGCTATACACTAGATGTCATTCCCTTTAACACCAGCCAATTTGATGGATCCTTTCAAAATGTACTTTAAAAAAAAATTGGTTTTTTGCCCCTTTCTCTACCACTAGCCTCTAAATGTCTATCATCTCTGACCACAGTGAACCTTTAAACATGTGCTATGACATTATCCTACTCAAAACTCTCCAGTGGCTAGACATGGTGGTACTTGGGAGGCAGAAATTAGAAGATGAGGAGATCAAAGTCATCCTTATCTACATAGGAAGTTCTAGGTCAGCCTGTGTTACATGAGATCTCAAAAATAAATTAAAAAAAAAAATCTCTCCAGTGGTTGTCCCACAGAATAAAACTCCAAATCTCCTTTCTTCTCCCCTCCCTATCTTCACCAGCCACACAAACCTCTTTGCAACCTGAAACATAATAAGCATATACCCATCTTGCTGTTTCCTCTGTTGTTATTTCATTCAGATATCTGTACAGCTGAATCCCTCCCTCTGTCATGTTGTCCCTCAAATGTCACTACAGAGAAGCCTGTCCTGAAAATTCAATCTAAAGCAGCATTCCTGCCCTGCTTTTACCCTTCCATTTCTTCAGATAACAATCTGATAACATATCAGTTTGTAGTTCCTATTCCCCTCACTACTAGAATGTTAACTTCCATGAAAGCACACTGCATGTGCAGCACTGATGCAGCCTCTGAAACATAGGAAGAATTCTACAAATAACTGAATACCTTTCTATTTTTGAGAGAATACATGCCTCTGCAAGAATATATAGTGTCTGAAGTGGCAATAATAATTTGTACTTTTTTATTTTTTAACTTTTTATATTTCCTTTTCAAATATCTCTCTTCGATTATGTGAGAAGTATTATGACAAATATTCCCTCTAATTATTTTCTATTCATAATTTTCTCTGAAAGTTAACAGCTATCTGGGGAATCAAACTAATACTTGCCACAAGAAAGAAAGAAAAAAAGAAACTAACTAGTTAGCAAACCAGTCTTCAGATCTTGTCATACCAAATACATCGAAGTACATTTTTCTTTTTTGAGACAGGGTCTCACGTAGCCCAGGCAGGCCTGGAACTTGATAGTAGCCTAGACTGGCCTTGACCTTCTGCATGCTAGGATTACAGGAGTGTACCACCATACCTGACTAATGGGAATTGACATGCTAGCAAGTACTCTACCAAGTGAGCTACATTTCCCAACCCTCGTTAGTTTTTAATTTTGTTTTGGTTGAGAGGAGGTCTTCTATTGCTCACACTGGCCTTGAACTCATTATGTAGTTAAAACCAGCCTTGAACACCTTGATCCTCCTACCTCTATGTCCCAAGTGCAAAACCATGCCTGGCTTCCAATTGCTTCTTTTTAAAAAATATTCCATTACTTTTATTTTATGTGTATGAGTGTATGGCCTGCATGAATACAAGTGCACCTGTGTCCTGCAATGCCTAAAGAGGTCAGAAGAGGGCATCGGATCCCATGGAACTGGAGCTGCAGATGGCTGTTAGTAGCCATGTGGGTGCTGGGAATCAAACCCAGGTCCTCTGCAAGAGTAGTTAGTGCTCTTAACTGCTGAGCCATCTCTCCAGCCCCTCCAGCTGCTTCTTAATTTTGAATAAGCCTACTGTTTCCCCAAACACAGGACTGCTCAAAAGACTCGTGTCATCAATGGTTAGCATCACTGTATATCTACTTTGTCTTTCTTCTTCAACAGTGTCTCAAAGTACTTTGTAAGAAACATCGCGTCCTTGAGGCATTAACTGCACTAAAAGGCTAAAGCTGAAAAGGGGTCAAATAAATTTAGAAACAGCTAAACAAAATTCAGAATCTTAACATTGCTCATATGTACTTTAAATTTCCAAAATGGAAATAGTACACACTGAGACTTGCACTTACCTGTCAACTCAAACATTTTTTACTAAGAGTTTCTCTAAAGCTCAAGCTCTAAGACATTTTATTCAAGGTTATTCTGGATCATGGGTCCTTAAAATCAACCCAAAATGTGAAGGAAGGGCCAATATAAACAGAATCTTCCTTTCAGTCATGTCATTCATTATGCTCTGCTTTCCCAGCCAACTCAAAATTTCAAGCAGCCAGGTATACTGAAAACTATCTTTTACTTCAGGAAGATTTCAAGAAAGGCTTCAAAAAACTTGTTAACTGAGTTTAATCTATAATTTAAAAGGGTTAGGGGTCTGGGGAGATAGCTTGATGGGTAAAGCACTTTCTGCTCAGGCACAAGGACCTGAGTTTGGATATCCAGCACCCACACAAAGCCAGGCACTGTACAATGATGTGTCTGTAAAACCCCAGCACCGAGAATTGTAGGGCAGGGGCTCACCGCCTAGCCAGGCTAGCTGAAATAGCAAGCTGCGGGTTCACTGACTGTCTCAAAATAATAATTTTAAAAATCTGTATCTATTTCTGGGGGAATTATATTTTTGAGTAGCAGACTTATACTATAAGACAGCTAGATCAACAGGATCACTTCACAATATGATGAACAATATAAATTCATGCCATTTGAGGCAGAAATTACTTCTCTACAGATTCTTTTTCTATCAACTTCCTACATCCCTGTAGGAAGCTTCCCAGCCTTATATCACTGCCTTGAAATGCCTTCCTTCTTAAAGCCTTTCTCTCACTCTGTCAGTTTCAACCATGAACTCTTTCATTCTAACATCTGCAGTTCTCTTCACAGCTATCTGTAAGCAGAAACTGAACTAGCTACAGCCCTAACATCAAAGAAACTCCTGAACCTAGAAGTCTGACTGGAGTATGTCCCAACTGCACCTCCCTAGAGATAAACAATGCTACCTTCAAGCCCAATACCAAACAATCCTAAATTCTTTGAAACTAAAAATAGCTCTGCTGTTGTCTCATCTGCCAGCAGATGGCCAGACTATTTTTAATGCAGGATTCTCAAGAGCAGGAGTGGATCAGACTAAGCTAGGGCAGCCAAGAATCCCACTCTGTAGAGCTCACAGTTGACTGCAGAGCTGTAGTAGGGCAGGTACCTAGAGAGGGCAACCTGGAGCTGTTCTGGGCCTGTAGCTTCCTACGAATGTAACAAGGAAATGCGGGAGGTTCTTTTTAAACCAGTCTTTAAAATCTGACATGCTAGAAAATTTGAAGTAAGTTTCAAATAATCCCATATGCCCTTTAAAGATTTATTTTTGTTTATGAAAATAAAAGTTCCTTTATGTAGTGTCTTTGAGAGTAGATACAGGATTCTGCTCTGAAATCCAACCAAGCTGGCCCAGAACTCATTATGTAGCTAGAAATGGCCTTAAACTCAAGGCAATCTTCCTGCCTCATCCTACCAACTGCTGGCATGACAGGTGTAAGTCACCATACCCAGCTTTTACAGTTTTCTAAAAGTTATATTTAGCCAAAATATATTATTCTTAAAAATTCATAATAAGCTATAATTTTATATTATTTACAGAACTTATTTCAATTGGTCACTATATTACAAGGACACTGAATTTATGAATACCAATGATCTGAAATGTTCTTGAATGCCAATAAAATGAGTTTCAAACAAAATCAAAAGAAAGGTTAAAAGTCACACTATATATTTCCTTGCTTACTGTCCATCTCCCTTCAACTCTATGGTAAGTGTCTAATAATGACTGAAGGGTGGATAAATATATGCAAGCTTCTTTACAGGAGTTTTAACAATAGCTGGGAGTAAACATCTGCAATCCCAGTACTTGGGAGACAAGAGATGGGAGAATTGCCACAAATTCCACAGTTTGAGGCCAGCTTCATCTACACAGTGAGTTCCATCCAGGCCAGTCAGAGCTATATAGCAATACCCTTTCTCAACAACAACAACAACAACAACAACAACAAAGGGTTGTAACAATACTTTGGGGATACCATCTTACTGAAAGATATAATTTCTGCAGAGATGGCACAAATTATTTCCAACACTTTCTGCTAGAGTGATGTTAATGAATGACCAGAAGGGAAAAAACAAAATTCAACAGGGTTTAGCTACTATGGGGCTACACACTGAAATTTTACTTTGTAGTGGGCTACATGTAACTTTTATGCAACATAGAAAAATGTCATAGATCTCAAGAAAAGAAAGTGTTCTGGTGCTAGTACTAACTGGCAAAATCTGATACAGGCAACATGGTGCAGCTGGCATACACAACACCAAGCAATCGGTACATATAAACTATCAGGGACTGAGTTATAGGTCCTCTACAGATGTCCATCAAGAGTTCAAGAATACTAAATACACAAGTTAACAGAAGACTGCATTCACATTCATGACACATTAGAAGGGATGTGACTATACTATCATTAAGTTCAATACTCTAATTTTACAGAAGGCCCAGGCACAGTAATATCGACTTGTAACAAAAGCTAGATTTAAACCAGACTCTCATTCCAATGAGCTTTCTTTATTAAAATAAGCTTATTTATATTAGTATTTGGAGAAGGAAAAAAGATATATGAATACCATTCTTCACTTAAAATCTTTAGGTGTTTATAATTTCACATATTAAAATGTATTATGAGTTTGGGATATAGCTCAATTGGTAGAGTGCTAGCATAGCAAGCATGAAAACCTGGGTTCAGTCCCCAGCACTGTTCACCATAAAACTGGGGATGGATGCACATGAATGTAATTCCAGCCTGTAATTGCGGAATCGGGAGGTATAGGCAGAAGGATAAGGAGTTCAAGGTCATCCTCAGCTACTTAGGGATTTCAAGGCCAGCCTGGCCTACATGAAACCTGTCTCAAAAAAAAAAACAAAAAAAACAAAAAAAACAAAGAAATAAGGAAAGAAAGATTACTTTCTCGTTTTTTCTCTCTCATAGAAAATCTTAGTTCTTAATAAAACTGTAATTTGAATTTCTTATGTTCTTTATCTTGCCAAGTTATCTATAATCCTACATATAACAACTCTAAAAACTTAAAAATTCCAAAACTACTCTCTCCCTCATATCACCCCAATTAATAATGATTCCTGTCAGGACCCAAATATAAATTAAATTTTTGCAACTACACAACTGTCTTCTCATTCACCTTGAACAGTATTATTAGCTACATGAGTAACAAAATGGGAATTTATGTCCTACGGGGGAAAAAAAAAGTAAAACAACTTAAGCCCACTATGCTACTACAGTACACATTCAAAAATGTTTAAACTGAAATGTTTGATGTTTTTCATATTACCGATTTTAAAGATCCAGGGAATAAAGCTTCATTTATAGCATGTTAAATGGTAGCCTATATATTTAAATAATAATTAAAAGGCAAATATGTTTTAAATTGTCTTGATCCCTTACTTCAGCATTACATTAAGTTTTGGGTTTTTCCTTTTTCAAAAATGATTTTCAAACTCATGTAACTAGCTTAATTTCTTGCCAATTTGAGCTACTGTATCTGTTCCAGAGCTATAAAACAGAAGCGTAAACACTAAGGATTTATCTGTTAAATGTCCCGGTCTCTTCTGAACGATTTCCTCTTTGATGGATGCATCAGACCTAACCAGTGTCTCCCCTCTAAGAAATCCTTATCTGCCTACCCTGGTTATAGGTATTGTTTGGATTTCCCCTGCTGCAGCTTCATTACATTAGATGTCTTTCGTCTGAACTATAAATCACAATCGAAGCTTGAGAGCAGCTGCCACTGTCCAGACATGTGGCTGGTGGGTGTCATTGTCTTTTCATTTCTCTCATTTCAAGCCCCCCTCCCGTGTTACCTAAAGCCAGCTTATCTTAAGGTTCTTTCCTTCCTCATTTTCAGACCGCCACCCCCACCCCTTAACCTCTGCTCTTGTTCTTCCAGGTCAGCCCAGTTAGCTACAATTATTATTACTCTGTGCTTTTCCTGTAGTGCGGACTGAGAGATGGCAGAACCGGCCGCACCTCTAGCAAGCCTTCTCTAGACTGTCAACAAGGGAACAACTTCAGCCTTTATTTTCCCCAAAGTACCAGGCCAAAGGATAAAGTTATTGCAATTACAATGCGGAACCCTCCCCACGCCCAATCTTGACATATCGGCCCCACCTCAATTTCCAAGCTAATAAACAGCCCATCTTCGGCATCATCACAAAGGATGACATTCTGTCTGCACCGCACTGGCCACCAACAAAATCCCCTCTGACAGTGGACCGCTCGCACCCCGCTACCCTCCCGTCCTCCGAGCCCCGCCGGCCGCCTTTGCTCCTTCACCCCGCCGAGGCCCCACGTCCAACCGAGTTGCTGTCAACTCCAGCCGGGCAGCAGGGGCTGGCAGGGCTCGGAGGATAAGCCCCACCACCGATCGTCCCGCCGGCCGCCACCCCACGCCGCGGCCTCCTCCCGCCTCACCTAAGGCCACCTCGCAGGCTTTACGCAGCTGGGAGTGATGCGCCTTCTTCACTTCCTTGTCGGCCAAAATCTTCTCCAGCGCCCGGGTCAGGAACATGTTCTTCGTCTTCTTGCCCTCATACATGGACGCAGAGGCTGCGGCGGTTCGTCCGACCCGCGGCTCCCAGCGGCTGAAGGGGAGGCGGAGAGGGGAGGACGCGAAGAGAGAAAGGCGAGGAGGTGGTGGCGGGCCGAGGAGGCGTGGAGGGCAGCGGCTGGACCAGGAAGCGGCGGGCGAGGGCCGAACAGGGGCGTTGAGAGCTGAGCCGCTCGCTAGAGCTAGCCGATCGAGGGCAGCGCCCGTCGGGCCCTGGCGCCTCTCGGCTCGGGGGTCGCTTCCCGGCCGCCCGCCTCACTCGTCCCTCCGGCCCGGGGGCGGCGGCGGCGGCGGAACCCGGGCCGGCGGCCGTCTTTCCCGGGCCGAGGGCCCAGGCGGCGGCGTCTCACAGACTTGGCGAGGGCAAAGCTGCCCTGGCTACCGTAGGGATGAGCACCCGTCGCGGCTGCAGACTGGCCTCCATCACCGCCGACCTGCCCCGGCCGCCATGTTGAGAGGAAACGACGCGTCACGCAGCTGCCCGAACGGCTGCAGAGGAGGAAGCGGTGGCGGTGGCGGCGGCGGTGCTGCCAGCCCAGTGCTGCCGCGGCGCCGGGAGGCAAGGGGCGGAGGACCGCGCGGGTGGAGCGGCCCGAGCCGCAGCGCTACGGAGGCTCAGCGGGGTCTCGCCGCCTCCCGCGTTCGCCAGCAGGGCGGCGTGGGGCGTGGCGGGCGTCCTGCGGCGCTAGCTGGGGCCTCCGGCTGGTACCGGGTGCTGGACGGTGGGACCTGAGCGCGCCTGGATCCCCTTCCCGCGGCTGGACGGGACCCTGATTACAGTGTACCTCCTTCTCTAACTTTCTGGAGGGAGCAAAGTCCCTCGCGGTCTAGGGGGCCACAAAAACACCCGCCTCGTTCCCTCGGCTGCTCCGGGCTTCCGCCTGTCGCGCCGGGAGTGTAAATTTCCTTTCCAGGTGTAGGAAATTGCACTCTGTGACTGAGCCCTCCCATTTCCTCGGGGAGCATTCTCTTTTGGAAAAAGTAAGCTAAAAACCTATGGACTGGATTCAGGAGCGTTTCCACTTTTTCATCTCTCTATAGGATGTCAGTATGCTCTAGATTTCAGGTCCTTTCTAATTGACTCGGACGTTAAGGTGAAGGCTTCTGACTGAGATCCCAGAGCGAGCCCTGGGCTCTGTATGTACCTTTAATACTCAGATTCAGCTCTGGACTTGAAAACCAGTTTTAGAATGGAAAAAAGCTCTAAATACAAACAGATTAACGCACGTAATGTGTTGTGCCTGCCTTAATGCTAAAGAATTCAGATGTCTGCAGTGTTTCATTCTGAGCAGACCAGTTAAGAACGCCATCAAATATATGCAAATATTTTACACGGGGGTGTAAAAACATCTTCGAAGTTCCAAGCTGTTTTAAGTCTCCACCAACATAGGGTCCCTGTTAGAATATGTCTTTTACTGCTCTTTTCCATTAGATTGCTTTACTAATGCAGCCACCCAGATTCGAAGATGTAAAAGCTGCAAAGTGACAATATTTGGGACATGAAAAGTCAAAGGAAATAAAAATGAAAAAACCTGAAGGCGACCTAGAATTAAAACGAACAAATAAATTAATTTTTTAGATGTGACTGGCCTGAGAAACCCATAAATTCATTAATTCATTTTAAACACTTGGATATTAGAGATTCATTATATCCCATCAATGTTGATTCCTATGTACACTGATAGATTACTTTGGGGGAACAAGCTTCATTTCTAATTTGTCTTTGTTCCTTCATAATGCCAGGTACCACTGATACTATATGATTGCCAAATCTATTGTTACTCCTCAGGACATAGCTTCATTAACATTCGCCCCACCACCACCAGTTCTCCCTTTAGATGTAGCCAGTAGACTTCGTTCATTCAAACAAAGAACAAAAACTTTGAGAAACTACCTTCCATTCTCTTTCCTCTTCCATAGCTACATATTAAAGATGGCAGAACCACGAGTTAAAAGGAGTCTGAGTCCCTGAGTTATTCTTTGAGCAGAATAAGAATTCACCATTACAAATGCCTTTTATGGATTTTACATGATCAAATTGATCTCTTCAGTTATGTTTAGCAATTAGCTTTTTATCCTAAACATAAATGAACAGTGAAGAAATCCTTGCCCTTGACAACTCACAGTATACTTCATCACATATATCACAATCTGTAGTACCTTGTCAGCTTGCGTATTTGTTTGGTTGCCTATTTCAGAGAGCAAGGATGTCATCTATTTTCTCCTATATGCCTAACATCTACTATATTGCTGATATAGGGAAAGCTTTGATAAAAATTTGTTCAACAGAAACTTGGATAAATGAGACAGTGGGCAAAATCAGACATGATACCTGCTCTTGTAAAACTTACAGTATATAGTAGGAGAGATACATTAAGTAAATCGCTAGTGAGTATATAACTGCAAAGTATGTGTAAAATATAATTAAAGAGTAGAGTGCTAGCAGGTGAATTATGGATTCAGATATAGCTAGACAGAAAAGTGACATTTAAACTGAAATTGGAAAGGACAAGTTAGCCAATCTAAGTCAGTGAAGATCTTTCCATGCAGTCTTGAGGGTAGGGGATGCTTGGCAAGTTCCAGGAACAAAACGCAGGGAAGGTGAAAACAGGATCACCAGGAAATAGTGCCAGTAAGGATGAAGAGGGAGTTAAGAGTAGATCTTAGAGAACCTTCTGTTAAACATTTTTAGGTAGGAGATGATGTGACCGAATTGTTGATTTAAAAATACATGTACAATGGGGAAGGGAATCTAAATGTGATCAAAATATGTTGTATGAAGTCTGCAAAAATTCAACTAAAAATGTGTGACATTTTCAACAAAGAAAACAATACCTATGTTGTGTGGTGAGTGGAGGACAAGAGAATGTGGACAGAAGAGTGGAGTCCATCACCACAGTGATTAATGGCTTGCTCTACGATCCAGGGCCAGCAAGCCAAGTCTTGGGGATTATATTTTACACAAAGGGCATGTGGGACTGAAGTCCAGCCCCCACATCTGTGAAGTTAAGTGTTCCTGTTTCTAATTATGAAAGAATTTCAATAGCCTTTAGTGTTGGAACACAGTGGACAGATTTGAGATATATTTTGGAGGTAGAATGGGCAGGACTTAAGTGAATGGGTGTGAAAGTGAGAGAGAAGTGAATCTAGTGAGAATCCGGTTGAGATGCTGTTTGTGGCCATAAGCTAGGCTGGAATGAGAGTAGATCTGAGAGTGAGATGTGCAGTTTTTAACTTCAGAAAAATGCTCTGAAATATGACTTACATCTTTCTGAGAGGAAAGTTCCTGTTCTTCCCCTGCTGAGTCTAGAACATCACCCTAGAGGTGGGAATGGATTGGGAATAATCTCGGGAGGGGAGCATTCCCACCCCGAGAACTCAAAATGTTAACTGACCAGAGTGAAAAAAAAAAAAAAAAAGCAGG